>NC_056741.1:1287069186-1287289186 GCF_019279795.1 Protopterus annectens | reverse complement strand
GACCTCCCTGTGGTCGCATGGGTTTCCTCAGGGTGATCTAGTTTCCTCCCACATCCCAAAGACATGCAGTAGGTGAATTGAACACTCTAAATTGGCCCTAGGTGTGAGTGTGTGCCTTCTGTGGAAGGTTGGGAGCTGGGCTGGCACCTCGGCACCATAAAACTCTACTGCCAATCATGATCGGACGGGTGATCTGCTGTGGTGGCCCCTAACTGGGAAAAAGCCGAAAGAAGAAGATCTACAATACCTGAGTCAGTATTGCAGATACAATACTCTCTCAAAGAAGTCCACCGGACTGAATAGGCATGACCTAGTCAGTCCTATGCAAACTGCCTCAAGGCTTATCCCTGTATTCTGTCTCCTACAGGCTTTTGAGGGGAGATCTATACCTGACATACAGGGCATTGTCAGACCCCACTCTGATGGACCTCCTGAATATCCGCAAAACAAACAGCACCAGAATTACCCATTCTAGAGACTTAAACCTTGCCTGTGATATAAATAGTACCTGCTGGAGAGACAGGTATGTATCCCAGAGATTATCCCATCTCTGGAACAGGCTTCCCATCCATGTGAAGCAGAGTTCTTCCTTAACCCAATTCAAGTGCAACCTGGACAATTGGATAGGGATCAGGAAATTCATCCCTGGTTTGGCACCCATGTCTCTAATGAACACAGGCAACCTGTAAATGGTTCATCTCCCAGGCCCTAGCTTGTAAATGCTTTGTCTCCCCATGCCCCTGTTTACACTTATCAAGGGTATCAGAACTTGTCAGAGATTTGGTATGCATGGCTAGGCTTAAAAGGTCCTTTGTGGTCATTAGCCTAGTAAACACCAATGAACCTATGACCTGTCCTCGATGAAGCTGAACTTGGTTGAGTCCAGTGTTTGGAGATTTCATATATCATGTGTTTATCAGGTCCATGATTATTCTTTCCATGGCTTTGCATGTGAAACTATTCAGACTTATGCATCTGTAATTTCCTGGGACTTTTGATGGCCACTCTTTATGCAGAGGGATGACTGTTGTTGTCCTCCACTCCCTAGGGACTTTTGGAGGCTGTGGTTAAACAGAGAGAGGTCATGTTTCAAGTTATTTAAGAGGCATTCTGGGATATTGTTTGGACCCATCAAGGCCATGTGTTTAACTTTAGGGAGCTCAGTGATGACCTGTTCTTTTGTGATAACTGATATAGGAATGTCAGAGGGTTTTTCCTGGGGGTCACCAGAGATGATCAGGGGGTGGATTCAAACTGAACTTATTGGCCAGTAGATTTTTTCTATCTTCTGGTTGGGTGTAGGTGGTGCCATCTACAACTAACGCTGATGCCATCTACAACTAACACTGCACATTTATGGATGTTGCCCTTAAGATTATGGACATAACTGAAAATGTGTTATTGTTATCCTTTGCTTAGGAGGCTATTTTTGCCTTGAAGTTGGCTTTTGAAGACTTGACTAGTCCCCTGATTTGCTTGTTTAAACTAATGAGAGAGTTTTTGCCTGTTGTACATGTCCTCACTTACTTCTGGAGAGGATTTTCTTTCTTTTGTTTTACAACCTAATTATACCAGGGGGCTACCAGGGTGGCTTGTTTTTGCAGTTTGACTTAGATTTATTTTGGTTTGGTACTGCCATTTCTATACAGCTGTTTATATGGTTGTACAGTGCTTTTGTGTACACCACCACATAGGCCTCCATATTTTCTGGGTTTAGGGAAGCTTACAAATTATCTCTGCCTTTGCTTGATAGGAGGTAGTTCTTAAAGGTTCTGAAGTTAGATGGGGATTATAGCTTTATATTTATTTCAATGCAGGACGCTTTCTGATCTGATCTAACCAATGAGGGCTTTGCACTTGGTGAGGTGTAATGCCCCCCCCCATGTTTGTCAGTACCAAGTCTAGAATATTTGTACACTTCGTGGGAGTGCAGATTAGCTGTTCCAGGGCATTTGCATTGACAAAGTCTATAAATCTTTGAGCTTGTATGTGATGTTAGTGGTCATGTAAGTTGCCCAATTAATGGAGAGGTAGTTGAAATCACCCATGAGTATTTTGTTGAGCTGAATGGTAATAGATTCTAGTACATTCAAGTATGCGGTATGGCTTTCCTGGGTAATGGTGGGGGACCTGTAGCTACCAAGGATTTGGTGAGGGATTTTACCTATGGTTAGTTTGATATGGAATAGTTCAAGTGTGTCATATTGTTTGACCAGTCTTGAGGTATGCTTATCTTTTCCATAGGCTGATAAACATCTATTTTTTGTCTTTTAATGTGCAGTGGATGGTCTAACTGTATAGAAGGCATTATAGCCTTCCACTGCCAGGGTGTTTCTATGGCTTTGAACCATGTTTCAGTAACTGCACAAACATCAGCATTCTCCAGGGTGAGGAATGCATCCATGGAGAGTAGTATTTTGTTGATATTCCTAGCATTGAGCAGTAATGCCCTCAGCTTATCATGAATTCATTTGGCTATGTTGGAAGGTTTATCTGTTTGGAAAGGCCTAAAAGGCACTATAGAGTTGGATAATGATATGGTCAATATCCAAAAGGCTAGTGACAACAGGTGCAGAACATCTGTAGCAAAGCAGCATTGCCGTCAGTCATGTTCTCCCAGGCTGACTAATATTGGACCCCCTTGGAGTGACACCAATAGTTAAGCCAATTGTTCAAGTCAGCCATTTTCTGTTGGCAAGGTTGCATCATCCTTAGAGAGGGCACAATGCTGCTCAATGCTAGACTCATACCAGCCTGCTACATATATTGTGAGAGCTCAATCATGTCTCTGTTCATTAGTCCAGGGAGGTATGTCTCAGGTCATTATGCCCACATAGATTATGAGTGAGTCATAATGGTACTTGTGGTTTAGTGACCTGAGTGTTTCTGTGATCTAGGGAATATACTGGCCTCTGACAGACAATTAGCTCTGACCTTCTCTTTATTCATATTGGTGAGAGGGGCATCAGTGTGCCTCACAATGGAGCCTGACATGACCAAAATGTTGGGTTGTGTGGTATTATGCCTTATGTGTTCAGCAGTTGAGTCAATATGTGGAGTAGTTTTATGTGTTATGTTGAGTTGTGGTGGGAGTTGTCTTGTTTGTGTGCATGTGGAGTTGCTGAGGATACCGTCTGGAAAGCCTTTGAGGTATGGGTAAGTTACATGTGAGCGTTTATGCATGTGTGGTTCTATGTGTCTGGTCCTGACTGTAGTGAGTGTTGCTAATGTGTCACTGACAACCTGTTTGATAGTTTTTGCTTCTCTATGTGAGTTTTACTTCCAGTAACATTATGTAACTACATCTCTCCCATACTGCATTCATCTATTCCAGAAATAATTAGTTGACAGTAAATATAAGGCAATTGCCTCATTGCTTCAGGATGCCCATGTCTACCAATATTTATTTATTTATTTATGTATTTCTATTTGTTTACCGGGACACTCTGATTGGGCTTAACATAGCCCATTTTCAGTGGAGGCCTGGAGAGAAAAACTACACATAGTACAATATTGTAACAGAAAAACATTTATATATATAGATATATATATATATATATATATAAAATACATAATATGTACAGTATAAAGTTTATATAGGACACATATTAAAAATCACAAATGATGTACATATTATAGAAGAAAAAAATAGAATTAATATATAGAATTAGTTTAGGTACATACCATAGGAAAGCAATGGAACAAAAAGGTAGAAAGTACATGGCCTAGGAAAGTGTTTGGATAATGTGATAGTTACAAAGTATATAGGCAGACAGTTAAAAAGGAGAAAGAGTATAGGGTAGGGGACAATTTAAGTGAAGAATAAGAAGGAAAAGGGAGACAATGATATGGGGTAAAAAGAACTCTATTTATAGCAGTTAACCTGGGTTAGTGTAGGAGCAAATCCAATTGTTATTTATATGTTCCCTCAGCACTTCCTTGAACTTGGTAGAATTACTAGTGTTGAGTATATTTTGAGGTATGTCATTCCAAGGTTTAGCTAGTTTGTGTGACTACAGGGAATCCCCATATCAATTATTTGCTTTAGTGATCTTCAGAAGCAATTTATTAGATGACCTTAATGTTCTAGTACTATTACAGGGCTGAACTAGGTTGCTAATGGATGGACAGTTATCAGGGTGATGAATGGTGGAATGTGTTAAAGCTAGTTAGTTAAAAGTTAAAAGGTTGGAAGTTCCATCCAGTTGAGATGGTGTAGTACTTTGCAATGATGAGTTCTAGCAGGTTGATTAGAAGCAAATCTAGCTACTTTATAATAGCAAGATTCTAGTTTATTTAAGTCACATTTTCTTAAGTTAGTGAAAATTGGTGATGCATATAAGAGGGTGGATAGAAGGCGAGTCCTACAGATTGCAAATCTGGTGGTGTCAGTTAAGAAAGGTTTTATTCTATATAGGGATCCTAGTTTAAAATGGACTTTCTTGACAGCTAGGGCGAAGTGTTTATCATATTTAAGATCTTTGTCAATAGTAACACCTAGTAATTTTGTGTGACCTATTGGTTGGATAATTACATTGTTAGATGAGTAAATGTTGAAAGTATTAGGGTCAGTGGATCTTTTGCAAGAGGAGAAGAGCATAAGTTTGGTTTTAGAAGGGTTAAGAATCAGTTGTGAGTCAGAAAGATATTGTTCTATGTCCTGGAAGGCTTGTTGTGTTTTATTGAGCAGAGCAGGAAGGGATGGAGCGGGGCATATGAGGGAGGAATCATCACCGTATTAAACTACTGAAGCATGTTGGGTAGCTGTACAGAGTTGATTTGTAAATACAGTAAAGAGTAGAGGACCAAGACTTGATTCTTGGGGTATGCCAACAGAGATGGGTAGAGGAGACAAAAGTTCATTTTGCCATTGAATTGCTTGTTGATGGTTGGTTAGGTAGCTAATGAACCAGGCAAGGGTTGTATGAGAGAGGTTAAAGGAGGCAAACTTGGCAATAAGCAGGTGGTGGGAAACTGTATCAAAGGCTTTGTAAAGGTGGAGGAATAGGGAGGAGGTGAGAAAACCATTATTCCTGTTGGTTAACTGTGTTAATGAAACTAATTAGGGCTGTTGTTGTGCTGGAAAATGTCATTCCATGGCTGTCAGTCCTTAATATGTGTTTTACAAGAAAATAGAATGAAGGGGTGTTTGCAACTGGACTGCTGTAAGTAGTGAAATCTACAGCTAACTGGTGCAATGATGCTGCTCAGTGAGTAAACCAGTTGCTCCTTGAGCATCGAGAGACTGTGGACATGTCAGGGGTACTTATAGGTTTAGGCACTGTAACAGTGTAATCTACAGCTAATTTAAATGCAGTGATGCTGCTCAGTGCACAAGCCATTTGCTCTTTGAGCAGTGTGGGACTGTGGGAAATTTCAGCGATAGTTCTTGTAGCAAAAATACAACATCTAGGTGTTTGTAACTATACAGGGGATCACTAACCACCACTGCACAAAGTACAGTGTCACAAAAATGTGAGGCCAAAAAAGAAACCTTTAAACTAGGTTTCTCCACAGGCCAATCAAATAAGCACAGAATAAGCTTTCCAATGTCAGTTTCCAGCTTTGATAGGTGAAATCAGTCATCTCCTGCCACAAGAGTGCAGACTTTTAACCCTTCTAATGCAAAATTGACTGGTTTGCAGCCCAGGTGTTAGGGAACCACAAAATGGATGCCTAAAAGCACTAGCAACAACAGATGCAATGTAGATAGAGCATTTGAATTGCAGAACAGCAGTCTTTACAGCAGTGGAAAAATGTAACTTAACACTCTAAGCAAGTGCAGGAAAAAAATAAATATCACAGGAATCTTCAATAATGCAGTGAAAACAAGCAGTAAAAGTGTAAAATAATACTTAAAATAATTTCTCTTGCCAAGGATGGCTTCAGATGCAAACAAAATTCCACAAACTGTCTGGCCAACACTTTATCCATTATGCCAGCCACCTAACTTAACCATTAAATACTACGCTATCAGTCTGCAGACTATTACAATATAGCCAATAACCAGAGGTTAGAATCAAACTCTGTAACATGGATCTATGAGGCAAAGACCTTAACCATTATACCAAAACCAAGCCCTTAAGAAATTATTTTGTATAAATTAAGGTCTGAGAGTCATAATGTATAAGTTATCACAGACATATTTAAAAAATTCAACAGTCAAGATTCTTCTTCTTCTTCTTCTTTCAGCTGCTCCCATTAGGGGTCGCCACAGCAGCTCAACTGTTTCCATTTCTTCCTGTCCTCTGCATCTTCCTCTGTCACACCAATCACCTTCATGTCCTCTCTCACCACATCCATAAACCTTATCTTAGGCCTTCCTCTTTTCCTGTTACCTGGCACCTTCAACCTTAGCATCTTTTTCCCAATATACTCTGCATCCCTCCTCAGCACATGTCCAAACCAACATAATCTTGCCTCTCTGGCTTTGTCTCCAAACCTTCCAACCTGGGCTGACCCTCTAATATACTTATTCCTAATCCTGTCCATCCTCGTCACACCCAGTGCAAATCTTAACATCTTCAGCTCTGCCACGTCAATCTCTGACTCCTGCCTTTTTGTCAGTGCCACTGTCTCCAACCCATATAACATAGCTGGTCTCACTACCCCCTTGTAGATCTTCCCTTTCACTCTTACTGGTACTCATCTGTCACAAATCACTCCTGACACTCTTCTCCACCCACTCCATTCCACCTGTACTCTCTTCTTCACCTCTCTTCCACACTCACCATTACTCTGAACTGTATTTAAACTCATCTACCTTCACCACCTCTACTCTCTGCATCCGCACCATTCCTCTATCCTCCCTCTCATTCACACACATATATTTGGTTTTAGTCCTGCTGACCTTCATTCCTCTTCTCTCTAGAGCATATCTCCAACTCTCCAGGGTCTCCTCCACCTGTTCCATACTCTCACTACAGATCACAATGTCATCTGCAAACATCATAGTTCGTGGGGACTCCTGTCTGATCTCGTCTGTCAATCTGTCCATAACCATTGCAAATAAGAAAGGGCTCAGAGCTGATCCTTGATGTAATCCCACCTCCACCTTAAAAGCATCTGTTACTCCCACCACTGTCACACTACCCTCGTACATATCCTGTATCACTCTTATATACTTCTCTGACACTCCTGACTTCCTCATACAATACCACATATCCTCTATAGGCACCCTGTCATATGCTTTCTCTAAATCCACAAAGACACAATGCAACTCCTTCTGACTTTCTCTGTACTTCTCCATCAACACTCTCAGAACAAACATTGCATCTGTAGTGCTCTTTCCTGGCATGAAACCATACTGCTGATCACTAATCATCACCTCCCTTCTTAACCTAGCTTCCACTACTCTTTCCCATAACTTCATGCAGTGACTGATCAATTTAATCCCTCTGTAGTTACTACAGCTCTGTACATCACCCTTATTCTCAAAAATCGGTACCAAAACACTTCTCCATTCCTCAAGCATCCTCTCACTTTCCAAGATTTCATTAAACAAACTAGTTAAAAACTCCACTGCCATTTCACCTAAACACCTCCATGCTTCCACAGGTATGTCATCTGGACCAACAGCCTTTCCGTTCTTCGTCCTCTTCATAGCTATCCTTACTTCCTCCTTGCTAATCCACTGCATTTCATGAATCACTATCTGCACATCATCCAACCTTCTCTCCCTCTCATTCTCTTTATTCATCAGCCCCTCAAAGTACTCTTTCCATCTGCTCAACACACTCTCCTCGCTTGTGAGTACTTTTCCCTCATTATCCTTTACCACCCTTACCTGCTGCACATCTTTACTAGCTCGGTCCCTCTGTCTAGCCAATCGGTACAGGTCCTTTTCTTCCTCCTTAGTGTCCAACCTTTTATACAACTCTTCATACGCCTTATCCTTAGCCTTCAACACCTCTCTCTTTGCCATGCACCTCATTTCCTTATACTCTTGTCTACTTTCTTCATCTCTCTGACAATCCCACTTCTTCTTCACCAACCTCTTTCTCTGTACACTCTCCTGTACTTCCTCATTCCACCACCATGTCTCCATGTCCTCCTTCCTCTTTCCAGATGTCACACCAAGCACCTTTCTAGCCATCTCTCTTACTAGCTTTGCTGTAGTTACCCAGCTATTCAGTAACTCTTCACTGCCACCCAGTGCCTGTCTTAACTCTTCCCTGAACATCACCTCACAATTACCCTTTTTCAATTTCCACCATTTGATCCTTGGTGCTGCCCTCACACTCATCCTCCTCTTCTTGATCACCAATGTCATCCTACAAACCACCATCCTATGCTGCCTAACTACACTTTCCCCGGTCACCACTTTACAGTCTCCAATCTCCTTCAAACTGGCCCTCATACATAAGATATAATCCACCTGTGTGCATCTTCCTCCACTCTTGTATGTCACCCTATGCTCCTCCCTCTTGTTAAAATACGTATTCATGAAATTCAAGACCTGCTGAAGAATTAGTACAGTATCAGATTACTTTAGAGTGGTATTTATGCAAATGTGTTAAGGCTATCTGTGATATCCGCAAATGAGCACAACTGAGCTGCAAAAAATTCATAGAGGCCATTTACTCAAATACATGATGACCTATGTAAATGTACTAATAATGAGATGTAAATGAGGAAAGATTTAATTCAGCATATGCTAATGAAGTGTTCTTTACAGCATTTGCAATTCAGAGGGGAATTTTCACACTTGTTCATGCTGTCTGCAGATAGGTTAAATAAAGGGAAGTGTCACCAAACCTGAGCTGCAATCCATGATAATGCTGTCACCTGCTGCTGGTATTGCAATTTCCAGATACGAGTTGCTTGACTTGGCTGGTACAAAATAGCTTATGGCCAGCAGTGCTCGCCAGCCTAAAAGGTAAAAATCTAAACAAAAACTAACTTATTATAACTTTAGTAATTAGGAAATCCTTGAAAGGTTCAGAGTGTACAGTGACATTATAAGGGTCTTCTTGGGTATATTTGACCCCCATAGTGGCATTGGAGGAATGCATGGATTTCCGATCCCTGTGACTGCTAAGATAAGTATAGCTCTCACTATACTTGCCACAGGGACCTTCCAGAGACAGACTGGGACACCTTGGGAATCTCACAGGCTTCTGCCTCAAGGATACTGCAGCAGTTCCTGGATGTACTCTTGGCACATGTGGATCTTTACATCTATTTCCTAGGACTGTAAATGCATATTATGGGGTGGCAGATTTCCCTGAGATACTCAGTGCAATAGCTGGCACTCATGTTGCAATTAGGGCCCTTTCTGGTCCACAGGGTGAGTGTTACTGCAACAATAAGAGCTACCGTTCCATCAATGGCCAGGTGCATCACCAATGTCTTTGCCCAGGATCCTGCCAGTGCACATGATTCCCATATCTGGTACATTAGATCACTCTACAGCCTCTTCCTGCATGGTAGGATGCTTAGTGGTCATCTTGTTGGTAAGTGGAAATTTTTTTATATTGTATTTAAGTAATTATTCATGTTGAAATTTATTGCTGAACATTAAACCACTTTTTCTTTGTTTTGACTCCCCCTTTTCTCTGTCTCTCTCTTGTTTTCTTCTTCTTCTTTGTCAGGTGATGCTAGATATCCACTAGAGCCATGGCTCATGACACCAGTGAGAAATCCAAGAGAAGCTGCACAGAAGACAGATAACACATCCCTGTCCCAGGCTTGTATTGTCATCAAGAGGATCTTTGGCTTCCTAAAGAGCCATTTCAGGTACCCAAATGAGTCTGGGGGTACCCTTCAGTATGACCCAGCTACTGCATGTAGGATGTTTACAATTTGGTGCCTTCTGCACAACATGATCATGCACCAGTCTGGTGGCCCATGCTGCCACTGCACATCCCAGTTCCAGTCCCACTATGACCAATGACAAGGTAACGAGTAGTAAGGACCCCCCCATGTGGCAGGCTCATGTATGGCATATGGCTGCACAGGTAAGGAGGTGGCTTCTAGTCCAGAACTATGAACTGTGGCATTCAGGTTAGTGTTATCTTTCTTGTAAAAAACACAAAGAGTGCAACTGACATCCTCTCTCACCTTAAAATTATTTTTTTCTTTATTTTACAACAGATACTCATATTATTCTTTGTTAAAGTCATGCCTGAGTCACTGACTCCTGTTCTAAGTCATCATATAAATAATAATCACAACTTTCTCTGGTTGGGTGGCTAAATTCTGCTGTAGTGCTTTACTTAAGTATTGAGGTATTGAATATTCTCAATATTTAATAAATTATTGCATTGCAGCTGAATGAGTACATACTATACTGTTTTAATATTATGCCATTTCTTCTCAGATTCTGTTTGCTGCGCAACTGCCCATCAGATTATTTTTATGTTGCCAAACACAATAATTTGTGACTTCAGAAAGTTAAAAATATAATCATGTGTGCATTGGTGAAGCAGAAGTGGCAGCTGTGTAAGCTTACATGGCAAGATACTTATTTTAATCGGTAATTCTCTTATTATATTTCTCCTGAACATTTGTAATGTGTTAATACTTTTATGCTGTAGGTAACTGCCATCTGTAACAATGGTAATGCATATAGCATTGCTTTTAATGACCACAGTGACATGTCATGCAGATTGTTTTCCAGCTTCCCTTGATGGTTTACGTAGCAGCACTACAGGGATGAAATGCATTCATTTGCAAGGTTGGTTCCCCCAACCACATTTTTTATCTTATTTCCCTTCAAGTTAAACATTAAGATTGTGTCTTTGAGGTGAAAGTGTAAATTACAAAATTGTCAGACATGATTCACAATAGTTCAAAGTCAAATGAATCATACACATCTCCTAAACATAAGCTAGGTGAAGGTGCAAATGATTTTGATTTGTATGGTGATTTGGTCAGATGTCATGACCTATTTGATGCAGGTGATCCTGCAGACACTGGTGTGATGGTGTGTGACCAAGATCATGGCCTTGAAGGTTCTGCTTAATCATCTACACTACTTACTTTATTTTCTTGAGAAGCAATTGTATTCTTATGTGATCAACTTAACGTGTACTAACAGTAGTCCATTCACTTCCCCTTACAAGACTGACTCCAGCTTGACTCTGGTGTGTCCTAAATAGTATACAAATGGAGGCAGACACTGATGCTTGGTGTACATTTGTGTGATCATAGCAGTATCTCTACTCTGTGCTATTTCCAAAAAGTGCTCGAAATCCTCATACATACCCTGGAGGACTCTGACCATTTTCCAGCTGACTCTATGTGGCAGTGCTCTGAGACCTAACAATGTCACAGAGCATTTCCTGCTGGGCAGCCAGTGCTTTATGCATTTCCTGGGGTAACGGTAACAAATTCCTGCATCAGACTCCCCTTTTTAAAGGTGTTTCTATGGAAACTGTTACCTCTGAATGTCTGCCATAATCCTGAAAGTGTTTGTCTGGGTTTGCAGATACTAGTGCTGAGGTGCATAGTTGTTCCAACTGTGCACAGGTGAGTGCAATGTCATCAGGTGCATGACTGTATGATGCACCATCACTTCCTGCAGAGTTACTAAGATGTTGTGGTGTCTGAGATCCTGCCATTAAACTTGAGGACTGCCTGCCACTTTCCTCAGGCAGCCTCATTAATTTAGCTATCTTATCATAATCATCATCATCATCACCACCACTAACACCCCTTCTACTGGTGATATCCACCAGATTTCTTGGTATAGTGGCACTGTTTGTTTCTGATGCTGACCATGTAAAAAATAATTTGAAAACATTACCAACAATGAAATAGCATACACTGGATCTACTTCTAATAATTGAAAGACCACTTACTTGAAGACGACTTTACTGAGATGACAACACTAAACCGTTACTTTATTGAACAATCACACTACCAAATTTTTTAACAAGTAAGTATGCACTTGGCCAACATGGAACAATGTAACACACCACAGTATTTCAAACCTACCCATAGCCCCCCACATCCCCCACACCTCCCTAACTAAATATACCAACTCTGGGATTGCACTACAGTGGGGAAAAGGCCAAATTTCCCCATGTTGGCCAAGTGCATACATAACCTGTTAAAAACAATTTGGTAGGGTGATCATTCAGTAAAGTAACGGTTTGGTGTTGCCATCTCGGTGAAGTCGCTTTTGGGTAAGTGGTCTTTCGATTATTAGAACTAGACCCCATACACTACTATATGTTTATGAAGGGGTGAGTGGGACACTTCCCATGTACACTGCCTTCATTGCTGTTCTGTGCTGATGTACAAAGTTCAGCTATTAATAGTTACTTGTTATGTATTTAATGTGATCATTCCTTGTCAGCATTCAATTCTCTATATAAATATATGTTACGGTTTTTAAACCAACCTTCATGAGCAGAGTGTTGCTGCTGCAGACATTGGTAATATCCACTAGTGTCCACACTACCTCTGATTATTCCACTGCCAACATTTTCTGTGTCATAGTAATTCCACCAACTGGATAGCAGGTGTTAACTGAATAATTGTTGGTGGACCCTCACCCCATAATGGAATGAGAAATTGCATTCTGCTTGGCCTATATTCTAGCCCATCCTACCACATCATTTGCCCTTTGCACTGGTCTAACGATCAGTTTCTGCTGCCCACTGCATTAATGTTGAGAAGTACTTGATTCCAGCCTTTGGTCCTCCTGGCCTAGTTGGGCCCCACTTTACCAAACAGAAGTCTCTCATATGTCCTAAGGGCTGCTATGAGGATGAAATTTTCCTTCTGGCTAAAGTAACCTTTCTCTGCTTCAGTCTCTTATTTTATATGATTACTGCATGTTAAAACAAAAGGGTCACAGTTGCACAGTGAAACATTTTGGATGTTATCAGCTTTTAAACTACAAAGCACTGGCCAAGTGTGCCTGCCACCCACACAAAAAAGAATATGCTAGCTAACACAATCCAGATAATTATATAGAGACACCTCAGTCTAGGTAAGTAAAACTGTGATTTATTACTTGAAGTGCACTCATGTAATTAAATCAATCATTTTTTTTATGTAATTCATCCTTCCCTACCCTTTACCATTGTCATGTATTCATAATACTGTCATTTTTTATTCCTCATGATCAGTCATAAATCTCCCAGTAAAGACACATGCATGTTGACTAAACAAAATATCCTTACCACTGCATAACTTCGCAATTAAATGACTACATTTCTGCCAAGTATACAGTCACTAAATGATATAAAAGTAATGATTATTCTCAGTGATCACTAATCACTCCTGCTGCACTGAAATCCAACTTCTAAATGACAGTAATTACAGAAAACATTCATTGCCATCATAATAAGCACATCATATATGTAAAAATAACATTTCTTAACTTTAACTTACTAATTCTGTATATTTTTAAGTCTTATTAAATTATAATATTTTTAATTTGCTTACTTTAAGAAGTTTGTAGTATCCTAAAACATTTGCCATCTAAATTGAGTATTGATGAATTAATATAGCGGTGTTCAATTTTTCCACATAAATTCAGAGCCATTTACATATGCTTTATGCAAATGAGTCCTTTTTTCATTTACCTCTATAAACTGTAGTAATACAGAAATGTGTACAGCCACATATGGGTGTACATCACCAAACATGGGCCCAGTCTGACATGAACACACTGTAGATTGTGCCAGCTTGCCACAGTAATGGGAAAATGTCCCTAGACTAACCTAAATCAGAATATAGTTTTAAAAAAAAAGAAAATGGAGTCATCTAATTGATAGTTTTCTCCAACATGAAGTGTAATCCCTGTAATCTAATGCCATCTGTCACACTTTATCACTTCAAACAACTCATCATTTCGTAAAACTTGTACTCAACACATATAGTAATATATATTCCCCCAGAAATGTATAACTGCTGCCGTACTGCATGAGGCATGTCTAAATGGCATTCAGGAATAACACTCACAAAATGCACCTTATACTATGACCAACAGTGGTTACAACTGTAAATCGTATACACATAAGTGAAATGTGAATGGTTTCCTTTAAGAAAAAAAAAGGAATATGACAAAGCATTTTTGGTTAAACAAACTTGGTGATAATATGAAAACATGGTATAATGCTCCTGCTACTTAGCTAGGTTTGGGTAAGGTGATGTCACACCCAGAGGGAATGGTTCTGAATCTCTGAACTACAGCCCTGCTTTTACTTTCTTTGTTCTAGTTCTGGCACTTTATGTCATGGAGTCACTTATAAAGGCAGAAGGCTGCGCTCCACGCTGTTCTGATGAAAAGATGCTTACTATGGTCTACCTTCTAAAGGATTCATATCAGGAAAGGATCAGGGCGTTCATGCAAACAACTACCTGGAAAAATGTGATATCTGGTAGGAGTTGAGTGACCACTTGTCATCCATGACAGGTAATACCCACTCCATCCAATAATTTTATCACTGACAATGTCTTGCAGAAGCATAGACCGGACCATCTGGCTAAGTGGGTAGACAAGGTAGCAGAGAGAATATCAGAGCTCTGTAGTAAGTTCATTTTTTTTACTGGTCACTGTTTTATTGCTCATATTCAACATAAAAAAGTATAACAAGTTTGCATAAATAGAAGTACTTGCTGAAAAAGATATGTGTAACTGCAAATATTATCTGTATTGCTGTTGTGATAATGCAAAGGAAGTCAAAAATATTTGTATATACATACATGCATTTATTTACAAAATATAATTTTATTGTGTTAACACAATGCTCTGAATAAATTAAATGTAATATAGTTATATTTAATGAATAATCTGTATATATCGCTCTGTCAATCAAACACATACATGTGCAGGATTACATGAAGTAACTTTTCATATATTTATACAGACTGAAGAAAAAAATTACAGTTCCATATAATTTAATTTATTAATGCATAAACTGAATTATTAATTAGATTACATGCAACCGGTTTTGGTAAATAAATTAATGTTTGCATAGGGTACAAAAATATTACTATAAAAATTGTGTAACACAGTTGTTTGTAGAAAAGTAAGTGAATGTACAACATGGCTGAAGTCTCAGTCAGATACCACACCTTAGTACCTTAGCCAAAGTTGAGGTTGGGAGAGGGGGTGGGGTTTGCTGTGCCAAGTGAATGACTAGGCATACTTTACTCAGAAATTACTAGCATATGTTCATAAGTTCATAGGTTCATAGGTAGGTACTAGGCTATCAGCCCGAGGGCATACGTAAGCCTAGCCAACAAGATTCTCTGGCTTACGCCACCCAAGAAAGTTATTTTCCTGTGCCACTGTTGAGCAGAGACACAGAAGTGATCCCCGGGTTGTATTTCCTATTTCCCATCCACTCATCAAGATTTTTCTTGAAGAGTGCTAATGAAGAACTTTGCTTGACATAGATGGGTAGCCTGTTCCAGAGTATGGGAAGTCTCTAGGACAGGAATCTATCCCTCCAGCATGTCCTGTTTATTGTGGTGACAAGGTTTAGGTCCCTAGACCATGTAGCTTGGAGGATTGGGATTTCTTTAGGTGTAGCATGTCCAACAGCTCTGGGTTTGACATAGCTTTATATGTTAGGCAGAGATCAACTCAGAGTAGGCGATATGCTATGGAGTACAGCTGGAGTTTTTTGAGATGGTCAGTGTAGGGCACCTGTTTGCGGCCAGTAATCTGCTGTGTGAGGTACTTCTGTGGCCTTTCCAGCTTTTGCAGATGTCTTGTGAGGTACATTCCCAAAGGGGCATTGTACTCTATAATGGGTCTAATGAGTGTCGAGTAGAGGGGAACAATGACCTCTTTTTTCCTGGATGAGAACCCTTTTATGATGAGGTGTGCCACGTAGAAGGATTTCCTGACTACTGTCCACCTGGGTCCCAAGGTCTCATCACACATTCGGTGTTAAGTAGACTGCTGTCTATGTAGTAGTTCATGGGTCCAGAGATTTTACCAAAGGGGATGACAATGCACTTTTTGGCATTGAGCTTGAGGCCATGGCTCTGACACCAGGCATCTGTCTCAGCAAGGCCCTTCTGCAGGATTTCCACATCATTTGGGGATTCGACTATGGTTCCTAGTTTGCAGTCATCTGCAAACTTTGTTAGCCAAAGGCCTTCTGTGTTAGCCTGTATTTCAGAGAAGTAGATACCAAACAGGAGAGTTCTCAGGAATGAACCCTGTGGTACTCCTCTTGTCACTGGTTTGAGGTCAGATTTGGAGTCTGCAACTTTTACAGTGTGAGTTCTGTAAGTGAGCCAGTTGGCAACCCATCTTGTGACGTAGGGATTTATACCTAGTTTAGTGAGTTTAGCTATAATTCCAGAATGGGGGATGGTGTTGAAAGCCTTGGCTTGGCAATATAGGCTGTGTGAACCACCTTACCCTCATCCACAGCTTTGGTGACTGCCTCAAAGAAGTCAATCAGGATCAGGAGGCATGATCTGCCTTTCACAAACCCGAACTGGGTGGGATCCAGAGTTTGGAGGTTACCAATGTCTTTTTTTGAGTTCCATGATGATACGTTGCATGGCCTTGCAGACCAGGCTCGTCAGGCTAATAGGGCGATAGTTCCCAGGATCAGTGGTGGCTCCCCCTTTGTGGAGTGGGATAACTATTGCTGTATGCCATTCAGTGGGCACAAAGCCTGATGTGAGGCTATGATTGAACATGGTGCTTAGGTGGGGAGCCAGTTCGTTCTGAAGTTCGTGTAAAATGCAGCCTGGGATGTTGTCTGGTCCCATGGATGCTGTGTTTTTGGCTTTAGAGAGTGCAGCTTTTACCTGCATAGTTGTGATTACAGGGACTCTGCATTCTTCCTGTATAGATATGGGCCCTTTAGGAGGTGAGGGGGGTAAAGTTAGCAGTGAACCTATCTGCCAGGATGTTGGCAATATCAGTTGGTTCTGTAATTTTCATGCCATTGTGTTGTAACTCTGAGCAGATCTGGGTGTTGCCATTGAGATTCTTGACATAGCTATAGAATGCTTTGTGGTTGTCCTTAGAATCAGTGGCAATTTTGTTTTCGTTGCTAGCTTTGGAGGATCTAATAAGGGATCTCAGCTTTTTACTGAGGCTGACCAGGGAGCTCCTCCACTCATGGGATTTTACTCTCTTTTGCAACAATTTCTTCCTTCTGTTGTACAGTTTGTTTATGGCAGGGGACTACCAGATTGGCTTTCTTTTTTTGCAGGATAGCGTCTTGGTTCTGTTTGGGATAGCACAATCCATGCACTCGTGTAAGTGTTTATAGAGTGCATTTGTGTAGGATTCAGCTGTCGTAACTGTATTGTCCATCTGCATGGATGTCATGAAGTTCACCACTTCTGTCTTAAGAAGCATGAAGTTTGCTTTGGAGAAATTTTTTGCCGTGGTTTCCTTAATGGGGGGGTGGGGTGTGGATATCAAGGGTGATTAGCTTATGGTCGGATCGGACCGACGAGGAGTCGACTTCCGGTGTGGAACACTGGGCTCTCATGTTGGTAATGACTAAGTCTAGGATATTGTTGCCCCTGGTGGAGGTGTGGATAAGTTGATCCAGGGCATTGGAGTTTATGAATTCCAGAAAGCGTTGTGTGAAGGAGTTGGTACACGAGTAGATTTCCCAGTTAATGGTGGGGTAGTTGAAATCGCCCATTATTATGGTGTTTGGTTGAACCCTAATATTTTCCAGTACATCAAGAAAAGAGGAGTGGGAATCCTGGGGCATGGTGGGTGATCTGTAGCAAGCTACAATTTGGATTGCAGTTTTGCCCAGAGTTAGTTGCACTTGGATAATCTCGGATGCATTATGCTTAGCAACTAGAACAAGTAATCGGCCACAAAACTGACACCACCAAGTTCAAATAAGTCCACAAACTGGTATTTAATGTAAAAACACACCAAGGAAATCACGTAGTACAAGCGCTTTCGCTAGGATGTTCCTAGCTTTGTCAAGTTATTAAAACATTCCACCATCTTGACTTAAATAGCAGCTTGCCATCAATTAAACAATTTAATGATCAATTAAAACCAAATTGAATTGTACATTTAAAAAAATATATATGTGTGTATATTCAAGTAAAATATTCAACATATAAATCCATTCATTACACAACGTTAAAAAATTGAAAAGTTGAAAACTTTTAGTTACCCACTACTGTGTCTAAATAATTTATTAGTATTATTAATACTCCCATAAGTTGACATTTAAAAAGGTTTGTTTTACCAAAAAAAACATTTTGCCATGTTTATACATAGTTATATGCTTGTGAATAAAAGGGCTCTACAATAGGTCTACAAACCATATCCTAGACAATAAACCAATTTGCATATTTTGGTTTTTGGTTTTGTATAAACATGGCAAAATGTTTTTTTGGTAAAACAAACCTTTTTAAATGTCAACTTATGGGAGTATTAATAATACTAATAAATTATTTAGACACAGTAGTGGGTAACTAAAAGTTTTCAACTTTTCAATTTTTTAACGTTGTGTAATGAATGGATTTATATGTTGAATATTTTACTTGAATATACACACATATATATTTTTTTAAATGTACAATTCAATTTGGTTTTAATTGATCATTAAATTGTTTAATTGATGGCAAGCTGCTATTTAAGTCAAGATGGTGGAATGTTTTAATAACTTGACAAAGCTAGGAACATCCTAGCGAAAGCGCTTGTACTACGTGATTTCCTTGGTGTGTTTTTACATTAAATACCAGTTTGTGGACTTATTTGAACTTGGTGGTGTCAGTTTTGTGGCCGATTACTTGTTCTTGGCTCTGTTCTTTCGTTTTATTGGATTATGCTTAGCAACTAGCCTAGAGGTGTGGATATCCTTAATGAATATGGACATTTGGTATTCTGGTCCAGGTTACATGGCCGAAAACTGTGGTATGAGTTATAGCCTGGTAGTGCAGGGGTGCTCTCTGGAGCCTTAAACCAGGTCTCAGTCACTGCACAGATATAGATGTTCTCCATTTTAAGGAGTACCTTGAGTGAGTGCATTTTGAGATTTAGACTTCTAGCATTGAGTAGCATTACCCTCAGTTTTTGCTTGCCTGTTCCTGTTATGGTGGTGAATTTGTCATTTGAACCTTGCCTAAAAAGGCACTATAGGGGCGGCAAGAACCTTAGCCAATATCCGAAATCCCAGGGGCAACAGGTGCAGGCCATCTCTGGCAAAGATTTGTGGCCTGTTGACCATGTCATCCCAAGCAGACAGATACTGGATCCCCTCGAATGACACCAGAAGCTCAGCCAATTGTTGAAGTCAATCATTTTGCCCTTGTACTGCAGTATTATTCTGGGCGATGGCAGAATGCTACTCAGGGCTAGGGTCATACCTGCCTGGGCTACAAGATCGGAGAGCTCTTCCATGTCTTTTTTCATGTAGTCCAGGGAGGTATGTCTCAGGTCATTCACACCAACTTGGACAATGACAGAGTCATATTTGTACTTGGTGTGGAGTAACCTGAGTGTATGGGTTATGTGGCAGATCCTGGCACCCGACAGGCAGCTGACAGTAACCTTCTCCTTGTTTAGCCTGGTGAGTGGGACATTGGTGTGCCTGACTATAGAGTCACCTATGACTAGTGTGTTGGATACATTGTTTTGCCTTATTGGTTGTGGTTGAGTGGCACACTGAGTCTGTGGGCTATGTGTCATTTGGGTTGTGTTGGGGGGTGGAAGTTGCTTGCATTTCTGCTTTGGAGGTCTCTGTTGCTTGGGCAGATTATTATTGAGAGCCTCCACAAATGTTTTTGTGTTTCTATGTGAGGATTTTGGTGGTGTAGATTTAGAGAGACTATGTGATAAGTGTGGTATCTGCGGTGGTGGTGCTGCGGTAGCGTTGTCGCCTCACAGTAAGACACTGTCTGGTTCGATTCTCAGCTAGAGCGTCTTCTGCGTGGAGACATATGTGAATGGGCGTACCTTCATTGAAGGTTGTGCATCAGGGCTGGTAACTCAGCACATAAAAATCAACTACCAATCATTAGCAGACCGGAGTTCTGCTGTCAATGTGATAAGTGTGGTGTGGTGCAAGTGTTTACCTTCTCCTCTTGAATGTCAAGTTCGGTCATGGTTGGAGAGAGCTTTACCTCCAGTTTGGCTAGATAAGTGCATCTCTCACAGGTTATAGTGTTGGGTGGTAGGAGGAGAGGGTTGTCTGTGTACATGAGGCAATTTCTACATTGCCCCAAGATGCCCAGATTCATCAGATAGGAGAGAACACTGGGAGCTGACCTTTGGACATGCCTGAATAAAAAACTATTTTCCTCTAGATAAGTGAGGAAAGTGAGTACAAGAGCTGTTTTTCTATAAGCAAGTGAGAAAAGTAAGTGCAAAAACTGTTTTCCTCTAGGTAATGAGGAAGGTTTAGTGCTATAGTAATTAGTAGCTTATTTAGTGCTTACAACAAATTCTGAACAAGTGCTGAGCACGACTAAGCAAATTCAAGTGCTAAAACTAAGAATCTGTATCTGCACTAGACTAGTTACAGGAAAGAAACAAGTGCAAATGCAGGCTTTCAAATCAGAAAGTTGAGAGAGATGGAAAAGATTGCCCAGATGGCCAATAACTAAACTTTCTGGGCCAGGACCACTCCTTATGTGATAGACAGGTTACCTAGTGCTTACCACTCCCACTGACAAGCTAGAAGGCTTCCCTTCAACACAGAAAGGCTTGTGGGGGGGTGGCTCAGAAGTTTACATACAGTTCTGGATACAGCAAATCTGTAACTGGACTACACTAGTTGCAGGAAAGGTAGGAAACAGGCTTACATTTTTTTTTAGCTCTCAGCTGTCCAGATTTTTGCAGAATGTCCAGATTTTCGATTCATATTTATGGTCCATTTTTTATAAAATTGTAATTTTATGGTAAGTCACTGACAAATCATGGAGGACTGAAGTCCAAAAATAATGGCAGTCATTTGATTTTTAGACTTCATATACTTCAGAAAATTCATGCTAATGCAAAACATGTTATTGTATTAACTTTCTAAGTTTACTAGAGCAATATTTAAAAAGGGTTCCCATTTTTTAGCCTTTGTTTCCCCATCATTTGTGGCTTTGTCCAGAATTGTTGGTCTAAGAATTTGGCAGATATGATGACTAGCTCTTCGTTCCCTATCAAATCACATATATTTCTACAGCAAAGGAAATGCAAACTTTCATGAATTGCTATATTTGATTCTGTGTAAATAACTTCAACCTGAACACAGTGGTACATTCACTCCGTAGTATTTTGAAAACAACATTCCACCCACATTGCATAGATTTCTTTTTATAGGTTCATAGGTTCATAGGTTCATACTAGGCTATCTGCCCGAGGGCATTTACAAGCCTAGCCCATCGTTTTGTGGCTTACGCCACCCCTTTAGTATGGGGAACTATACCCATTATTTTGCTGTGCCTCTGTCGAGCAGTGACACTGAGGTAATCCCTGGGGTATATCTGCGATCTCCCATCCATTGGTCAAGATTTCTCTTGAACAAGGCCAGCGAGGTGCTCTGCCTCACATGTACCGGGATTTTTAAGTTGTATTAAAGGGATGATTGTCATACTATAAGAATTCATACAGTCATACACATATAAACCAAATCCAAGCCAAAAAAAAAGAACAAGTACTGCAGTGAACATTGCCTTGTATATAAAGAAAAACTATTTGAAATACAAGTAAACAAGAATTGTCTTGTGTCTTCTATTTACAGTTGAGGAAGAAATAAGGTAAAACAAAAGGCAGCGAGAGCAAAGAGTACCTAGGCACTTTGAATTCACCGGGAAGTTATGACTACAGTTCGATACAATAATAACTGTTAACTGATTTCATTATCTATCTATCCATCTATCTATATTTTATATTAATCTTAACTGATTCAGTAGGGGCATTCATATTCATTACATTACTGAAACCAAGACATATGCGTCAGTACACAACTGCAGTATTCTGTCTTAAATTATTTCTTAATGCAAATAAAAAAGTATAATCCACTTACCTTAAACAAATGCAGTGAAATCATTTTATTACTGTAAACAAGACCAATAGATATATCAGTGTAGCAATTTTATCTTAAACTGTTTTCTTTAATGGTTATAGGTAAATATTTTTATACAGCATTGTACCCAAAAGAACTGTAGTGAAATGTATTACAATACTGCAAACAAATGTAACAGATAAGCCAATATAAACTGCATTGTTTTGTCTTTGAGTGATTACTGTAATATTTATAAATGGTGCTTTCAGTCCTGTACTGAATGTCAAACACAGAAACATATACAGCACATGATAGGAACAATACTCCAAAGCCCTTCCCATATGAATTCATCTGAGGTGTGCACAAGCACTGTTAATATCATTCTTCTCAAGTAAAAAAGCACTTCTCAAATGACTGCTCCCATTGTATGCATAAGCACGCCCCGTACACAAGTTTTACTTCAATGAAAATTGAATTACAATGTAAAATTCTTTTAAGAAATTAACTGGCATGTTTTGTGGATTTACTGTGCATTTTCTCTTTTGTCTCTCCCTCATCAACCTTTTTCTCTGTTTTTATTATTTTAATTATGCATTTCTTTCTCTTTTACTTTTTTCTCTCCCATTTATTTTACCTTTCTGGGAATGTCCTCACATGGTCAGGGTAGTGGCACTGGTCCTGCAGCTACTCCAGTATGTGGCAACCAGGATAACCTCACAGAAAAGGGTCTTTGGAGCTTGGTAGAGGATGTACTGGAGCAGGTAGTGGACAAATAGATTCAGCCTGTTGAAGACTCTGTTCAGTGTGTTGAAGATATGCTCTCCCAGTTGGTGCTGACCACCACATCACCACTAGCCTCCAATCCCCTCAGCATCAAAGAGTTCTCTACTGCACCACCATCTGGCAATGGAAGTGTTTGAGGGTCTGTGGACGGGGACTCCTGCACCATCTCTTCCTCAGCTCTTCTTTCCTTATCATTTGTTCATTACCCTTTAACCTATTGCCCACCCACATTACCCTATTACAAAAAAAACGTAAAAAATATGGGGGGGGGTCTATCCCCTGACAAAATCATTCAACACAAACATATTGATGTTTTCCTTCTGTGATCCCCTCTTTGTTTGTTTCCCCTTTTTTCAATCTTTCCTATCTCTCCCTTTCTATTATTTAATAAAACCATCAGGATGTCCACATAAAGATATCCCTATATAAAACATTATAGACCCCTTTATGCTTAAAAAAATTGAATTAAAACTTCTGCGCAGTTCACCTATTGCCTTATACCTTTCAAGCATGAGTGTGTTTAGGCATGCTCACCTACAATACTCAAAAACAAACAAAGTAATACTGAGCCTCACACTTGTATGTACTAATTTGCAAGTTCTTAATGCTGAATTTTACATTCTTTACACTTTTGCTATACATGTGCATGTTTTTAAAAAGAGCCTTGCTTATGCTCATTCATCACAAATGACCTGTGCTGAACTTATTCACATATCCGTCTACTGGTGCTACTCATAACCACTAGGCATATGCAAAGTCCTGAACTGTGAATATCAGCCTTAGTTTCATTTCATTTTATTACAAAGAGAAAAATACCACTGAGTTTTCCATTTGACTCAGTAATGACATTACAACCTTCCTATTTCACTATAGTACATTATCAATTTGGTTACAGACCTACAATAATTTATTTATAAGTAATACGGGGTCATTTCAGACAGGAGAAATATATATAAAGTCAGAGCAACAAGTAGTGCTAAAGACATTAGAATGGTTTATATTGTCAAAACTGAAAATGTTATTTTTATGTATTTTTACAGATAGTATGCCAGAAGGACGTGTTTGTCACAGAGACAGTTTTTTTTTGGGATTATATGGAATTTGATTTCCAAGTTTATTTAAGGTTCAAGATATTCTGGCTGGAGGCTTGCTATAGGGAACAGGGGAGGTCAGGAGGCCCAGTTATTGTAATACAGGACTGAAAATCAGCAATGAAGAACACTTGTGGGGGGGGGCTTTTCCAGTACCTCAGCAGTGACTGGGATAATGCAGAGTAAGGCTTAAACTTGGCCAGAGCTGTTGTGCACAAGTTAAGCATCAAGACCACTGAATTATCAAATTATCTGCAGAAAAGACAGAAGTGCTTGTTTTTTAAATGTTTCTTTAAATATAAATGAAATGTAGTTAACTGCATAGATTATTCAGTACATGAACAGAATGCTAATTGAATTTATGTAAATTTGTTTCAGTTATCCAAAAAGGAGCATTCCTTAGAGTTAGGACATGTATATAGTACAAATGCAGGTGTGCATTTATACAGATTACATTAGAGTTAAACTAATTATTGTACAGATACAGATGGAGAAGTATATTCATGCAAATTAGTGGTCACAACATGAAGTATTTCTACCTGAATTTCAATTTCAAACTATGTTTTCAGAAAATTGCATATAACAGTACTAAATTTCAGTTTATGCTTTTAGATGCTATTGACAAAAATGGATTCCTTTAATGTTAGTTTACTTAGTTTCTACCAGTTATTTCAGATATTAAGTTTAATAGGTATTACTTCAGTGTCAGTTTCAGTTTGTTACAGAATATAATATTCATACATAACTATTTCAGGTATTCAGTATAAATATTACTTTAGTGTTAGTTTCAGTCAGATTTCAGACTATAACATTCATACTCAGTTATTTTAAACGTTCAGTATAATACATTTCTAATAGCATTACTAGACAGTTTCTATGGCATGCATAAATAGTATGCATATATATAATCAGAACAGACTTTGCAGAATTACATTACAGCTCACATTATTCAGTCACTGGCTTTAAAAGTAAAGTGAGAGAATTATTTATTACATTTGTCAAGACAAGTTATATATTCAAAACATGACAAGTTACATTTCATTTATTACGGTATAAAGTGCACATTGTGTAATGATTATTGTATTTTAGACAGAAAATTAAAAAAGAAAAAGATCTGGAATAAAGACTGCATAATTTCTAGTAAATGTTCTTCAACTATTACAGCACATAGAGATTTAGAATGTAAATATATAGGATTATTAGTTACCACTTTAATGCATCTAGCTGAAGATTTACAGAGCAAGTTAATACAGTACATGGTAGTTATGCTTCATGATACATATATCATAGGTGTCAAAAGAAAGTTTATAGATGCCTATCATCAAATTAGTATGGATCTTGTTACATAAAATACGTAATACTATTGTAAGACGTGTTAAATAACTGGTCACTTAAATTAAATCATAAAGTTAAGAGACTTCAGTCTAGAAGATTTTCAAAAAATTGACAGGTTATGAATGCTCCGGCAACACCTAGTCGCCAAAATTAAAATTGCAAATTTATTTACCTGATAAATAAAATTAATTTTATAGTTGCTATATTAGTTGTAGTCATCATTATAGTATCTTTCATAGACTATACCAATACATTTATAAAGTAATTACAGAAGTAAATTCCAGTTCAGAGATTTTAGGAGGGTTTGTAAGATAAGGCCTTACATATAGTTTTGTTAGAATAAATCCTATAGAAGTACAGTATTCTTTTTGCATATGCCTAGAAATGCAGCCATACTAAAGCAAGCCTATATAGTCATTTTATATTTCACATTTTACATGTAAAAAATATTCAAACAAGCAGCAGCAGGGTCACCATGACAAAAAGCATAAAATAATTTATTAGTAACAGGATAAACGCTTTCAGTAAACAACTTCCTTGATCAGATCCTACCATTAACTGGCATGCAAAAAACTATATATACTACTAAAATGTCATAAGCCAATCAGCAGAATTCAAGTGGCCCATACAATTTCTTGGTGAATCACAGAGCAGCAGATGTCATTTCCTGATACATCATAACACATTCTCAGTACAAGTAAAATAAAAATATGCATATGTGAAAATACATACTAAAATATATATAAAATATGAAAGCATGTAAAGGACAATGAGAGGGGGAGGGGAGCAAAGGTGGGTTGCAAAGGTGGGTTAAATGTGATAGGTATAGCACATTCTTTATGTTGTCCCCCTCCATTACCATACAACAGTTTTAAATTCATTTTCTGTGCAAATAATTTTAAATCAATTAACACATCCGCCAAGTTAGTTCACGTAGGAACAAAACTTACCTTTAGCCAAAATGTCAATAACCTTTACTCCCCTCCCTCTCGTTGTTTGAAAGAATTTGTGAGATTGATGTGAGGAATAGTTTAAACATCAGAAATAAGGAGAAATTTAATATGAATATTACTAAAGATGAAAATGAAGAGTTGAAAGCTATTAAGCTGTCTAATATTAGAATAACGAAACCTGATAAGGGAGGGAGACTGGTTGTTTTAACAAAGGAGGATTATTCTGACAAAATGTTGAAACTTCTAAATACTGATAGTTATACAATGGTAACATTAAATTAATTAAATGTAGCATATAGGAAAGTTAATTGGTCCATCCTAAAAACATTACCCTTAGATGAGAGTGTGTTATATTTTAATGACACTTTCCTCAAGATACTTGACTCTCATGCTCCTAAGCGTCTTACTAGAACTAAGGTACACATCACACCCTGGCTAACAAAGGATACTAAAACCAAAATTAAACTTCAAGACAAGGCCTGGCACAAATGGAGAACTTCTAAAACCCCCCTAGATTGCATCAAGTTTCTTCAGCTTAGAAACTCAACTAAAGCAGCCGTTTTGTCTGACAAAAAACAATATTACTGTCACCTCCAAGATAAACACCAGCATAATCCTAAAAAATTCTGGGCTGGTTTCAATCACCTCCTTCATCCAGGTAAATCCACCACCCCTACCCCTGAAAAACTCATTGGTAAAGATTCTAGAGAAATAGCCAACACCTTTAACTCATTTTTCACAGAGACCATCCAGTCCCTCGCCAGCCAACTTACTACTTCTCCCTCGGCTATACCCTCAACTAAAGACCCAACTCAACCCTCCTTTAACCTACAACCCACACCTACCTCCTATATTCGAACCCTCTTGAAAAAACTCAAACCAACCACCTTAGCGGCTGACTTACTTCCAGCCAATTACCTACAAATAGCATCTGATGCCATAGCCTACCCTGTTTCAATCTTGATCAACCGGTCCATTTCTGAAGCTTCTATTCCCTCATGCTGGAAAATCTCCTACATCATCCCTCTACATAAAGGTGGGTCCTCCACTGACACATCAAACTACAGACCCATAGCTATACTATCTCCTCTAGCCAAAATCATGGAACGCTGCATTCACAAGCAACTCATAACCCATCTTACTCGAAACAACCTCCTGTCTCACACCCAGCACAGCTTTCGCCCCCATCATAGCACAACTACTGCTCTCCTCTCCTTTGTCGACTCAGTTAACCACAATCGCAATAATAAATTAATATCCTCTGCACTCTTCCTCAACCTATCCAAAGCCTTCGACATGGTCAATCACCAACAGTTGATCCACACACTGGAATCCTTTTATCTTAGCAAATCAACCATAAACTGGTTTAATGACTACCTTTCTTGTAGAAAACAGGCGGTTCAGTGGGAAAATAGTCTATCCGACCTACTCCCCACAAATATCGGTGTTCCCCAAGGATCTATTCTTAGTCCTCTTCTTTTCTCCATATTTATAAATGGTCTACACTCTATCATTCCCAAAGCCACCTGTATTCAATATGCAGACGACTCCACCCTGATCTGCTCTGACATTTCTCTCGCCAAACTCCAAGTCGCAACCCAAAACTGCTTTTCCTTAGTTGAAAAATGGTTCTTGGAACTAAAACTTTTACTTAACCCGTCCAAAACCAAATTACTTCTGTTTTTCCCCACTCCTTTTACCCCCCAAGGAAATGAATCTCCTAACACAAACCGCCCCACCTTCCACGTGTCCTCCAATAATGGGACCATAATCGAGCCTGTCTCCCACACCAAACTACTAGGCGTGACCATAGACCACAAGCTTAAATTTGATACGCATGTCAGCCTGACCATTAAGTCGGTAAACAAGAAACTCGGGTCCATGTATAGAATTAAGAACTTCCTAACCCCACACACTAAACTAACCATTGCCTGGACCCACCTCCTCTCCACACTCCTGTATGCCTCCCCGATATTCTCCTTCCTTAACAAAAGAGAGCTCAACAAACTATCTACAACCTATAACCACATAGCCAGATTTATAACAGGAATGCCCTATCGCACACATCATTGCCACAATCTAAGGACACTAGAATGGTTAGAACTACCCAACATTCTCAAACTCAATCAACTCACTGAGGCATTTAAAACAATCAACTATCCAGACAAAACCCCCTCACTGAACAAAATACTTACCCCCTACTCCAACCTTACGTCCCTTAGGTCATCCAAAAGCCTACAAATACAGACTATTAAATCTAACAACTCGGGAGGTGAAGCACTCTATGCCAATTCTATTGGCAAATCCTGGAATGCCCTCCCAAACAACCTAAGACACATGACCTCTCTCCACCAATTCAAAAAACACCTCAAAGATCTCCTAAAATCCCAATGGCTATGCCCTTGCTCTAATCCAGACTAATAGCAAACATCCCAGGCCTACCTAGCCTCTACCCAACCCAAACCCGTAAGGGTCCTCAATGTAGCCATGTTAGTCCATCTACCTAAGTCTGTTTACCTCTTTAAATAATTTGTATAACCCTTTTACTCGTTTTATTTGACTATGAATGTAATACTAATTACTTGATCTTCTGATGTTTTTGTTAATCTACCTCTGTTCTTTGGAGCTTTTCTCCTCGGGCCTCTACTGAAAATGGACATGTATCCAGCTAGACTAACCCGGTCAACAAATGTAAAATAAATAATAAATAAAAATAAAATAAGGGGTACATAGAAGATCTGTTTATTTGCGGACAGATTGATTATAACATTACCTAATTATGCCTGCACCAATTACACCAGTTATTTTTGGTACACCCAAAATACATAAAAATTTGGTTGACCCTCCACTTTGTCTGATAATTGATGGAAGGAATTCATTAACATATGCATGTGCCAAAGTAGTGGATGGCATTTTTGAAGAAATATGTGGAGAAGGAATCTCAAATTTGTAAAGATTCCTGGTCCTTTCTGAAAGATATGGACCAACATGTTTTTGTGCTGAATATAATTTTTTAACTGTTGATGTAAAAGATTTATACAGGGTAATCCCACATGACGAAGAGATCAAATGGGTTATTGACTTTCTAATAAAGAAGGGAGTACCATTGAAAGGCCTGAAACTAGTTGAGGAACTTCTGGATATTATTTTAAAAAATAATTTCTTTAGTTTCAAGGAAAGTACTACATCCAAAAGAAAGGAGTAGCAATGGGGTCCCCATGTGGAGCTAGTTTTTCAAACTTGGTAATGGCCCAGTGGGAGCAACAACATATTTTGACTAATGTACATGTGCTTGACAACATAATATATTATACCCATTATTTGGATGATATGTTTTTTATTGTTAAGGGAGGACTCAAAGAAGCAAACGTTTTGGTCAATTATATGAATAGAACTGCTACCTTTCTGGAATTTACTTCAAATTTTGAAGAGAATAAAATAGCATATTTAGATGTGGAATTAACTAAGGATAGGGTTAACCAATGCTATACAGCCAAAATTTTCAGGAAGAAAACATATTCTTACACCTTTTTACAGTTCACTAGTAGTCACCCTGGTTACCATAAAAAATCTGTAGTGAAAGGTCAACTTTTACGAGCAGCAAGGATGACCACTTTGAAAATTGACTTCTTAGCGGAATGTACTAAATTTAAGCAGGTGTTCTTAAAAAGAGGTTACCCCCACAATTTATACAGGATTTGATTAATGAAGTACAATGTAAAAGGCAAGAAGGACATTTTAAACACATTTGAAAAGCTAATAAAATTATATTAACTGTACAAGATGAGGCCCTGAAAGCATTGGATAGAGTACCCACCACTGTAAACTATGAAACTAGTTTTATTACTACTTTTAATTTAAAATCTGAGATGATAAGGAATATTTTAATCAAAAACTGGTGTATTCTTAAGAATGACACAAGTCTCAGAGATAAGGTGGGTTTAATTCCTAAAATTATTTAGAAGAAAGGAACTAACTTGAAGGCTATCCTAGAGAAAGAAGAGGAAGGCACACAGAGGCATGCAGGAATGTATAAATGTGAAGCATGTCCTTATTGTTGCTATATAGATATTGGACAAGATTATCAGATTATTGATAAGTCATTTATGACAGCTAACAAATTTAATTGTAATTCTCAAAATGTGGTATATCTAGCCAAATGTCAAAATTGCCCAGGGTTCTATATAGGAAAGCTGAAAGGAAATTGAAAGAACGTATTTACGAGTATATATATATATATATATATATATATATATATATATATATATATATATATATATATGGCTCCCCTTCAAACCATCGAACGTTTAAAACATCAAAGTTCAGATCATCGAGACCAGAACATTGAGTTTTAAAACATCGAAGGTTTGAAGGGGAAGAAGAAGGTGAGTGTAGGTGGGAGAATGTTTGTGTTTTTGCAGGGCACCAAGGTGCCCTGCATACTGTGTGTGTCTATGTGCCATCTGTGTGATGGCACTACAGATAGGGTATGGAAAATCTCCCATTTTGCGCTTCTGCATATAGCACTAAACGGGAGATTTCCCTTTACTCCACTGTAGTGTGGTCTTGGAGTTGGAATATTAAATTGGGGGTGTGTGTGCATGGGGACTTCAATTGTTAAAATGTCTTTTTCTTTTTTTTTTTTTCCTTTGATGTTCAGACTTTGATGTTCTGGTCTCGATGATCAGAATTTCCATGTTTTGAAATTTCAATGGTTAGAAGTGGAACTATATATATATATATATATATATATATATATATATATATATATACATATATATAGATAGATAGATAGATAGTATAAATAAAGGGAAAGATAACAATGCTCTAGCTAAACATATATTAGGGAACCTTGGGCATCACTTTAAATTTAGGGTTAGCAAGCAGGTAAAATTAGGGCCTAGAGGAGGTGCTTTGGGACCAAAACTTGAAAAACAAGAATTAAGATGGCAATTAACTCTGAATGCATATACTTATCCACACCTAAATGACCAATGCTCCATTTCTTGTTTGCTAAAATTAAAAAGTTTTAGTAGATGTGTATGTATGATACTAGCTAGTTGGTAATACTGTTGTTACTATTAATGGTGTATGGGAATTATTAGGTTTTAGAATATATTATGATTAAACATTTTAATTACTTGTATAATTTAAAAAAAGTTTTTTTTTTCAATTAATAGACATATGACCTGATTTTATGTGACTAGTTACTATGGTATTTAAGGGGTGTATACCTTTTGAAAATTGTCTGAAGAAGTTAATGTGATATTGATGAACTTAAGCTTTCACCTTAAATAAATCATTTTTCTTGTTGCTTGCCAGTATTTTCACTATCAGTTTATTATAGGAGATACTTTCAAGGCAGAAATCAGTTCAAATATTCAAAAGATGAAGTATAAAGGTAATTTCAAATGTCTAGAAGTTCAGATAGTCAGAAGTCAGTTCAGACGTCCAGAAACTAGGGAAAATAGTGTTGTTTTTTTGTAATTTTGTCATTTTACTCGAAATGAACAATTTTGAGTTCAGAGTTACAAAGGACAGTACAATCCATTCTTCAAAGCCACAAAAGTCTGAACATTCAAATTGCAAGTTTAGCTACCATTTGATTCAGTTCATCACCAATGTTATTTAAGGCAATTTCAGTAATATGACATGTTTGGAACTTGTTGATATCTACCTTCACTATATGCTGCTACTACACAATTAAATACCTTTATCAAATCGTCAGTAAACTGAGCCTCTTATTCTGAAAGGTACAAGAAGATTTGGCATAGTTCCTGGTAATAAAAATAAAAATTTGAGTTCAGTTTTACAGAGCTTTTGAAGATTTGCTAAAGGTAACGATGCCCCTTCTCAAAGTGTTGCCAGTGTCATCTTTAAGTAGGGCAAACACTAGAAATTTGTTTAATGGCCAAAGGATCAGTCAATGCCACAGGTCAACATTTTTGTTAAGGTTGCATTCAGCGTTAGATGCTCCTGTATTTAACAGTCTTACTTCCCTCTGTCTGCATACTGATAAAGCAAGTCATGAAAGCATAATTACCGACCAGTACCTTTCAGTAGGCATGTGGCATTGAAAGTAATTCATTTAACATACATCTTAAATAAAATGCTAGGTGGAGAGAAATAAACCAAAACACATTACTGGCAAAAAGTGTTCTGTTTTCTGTTACGCTGTCTGTGCACATCATCCGATATAAGAAACATCATTCAATAAAGACAGTTTCACTGAAACTACTGTCATCAAATAAAAACATTAAAAATCTCTTTCACTGAATTCCCCCAAGGCACACAAGAGTCCCTGCACCCCCATTTGTTTTCTTGTTAATTTTGATTATTTTTTTCCATTTATTTTTGTTGGGATTTCAGTTTAGAAGATTGTGGTTTCATTTCCACAAAAAAATTCCCCCAGAAATTCTGGAGCTCCATTACATCATTACTTAATCCAAGTAAAAAATAATAATCCCTGCCCCCTCCCTGAAAAATCCCCTGAAGAAATAGCCTCCCTTTTCAATATTTTCTTTATTAACTATATTGCCAACATTGCTGCTAACTTTCCCCAAACTATCCATTCCTCCTCCCTCAACTCACCTCCCAACCCCCAACTCTCACCCAAAGCCAGTACCAACCCCTCCTCTACCTTTACCCTAACTCCAACCCCCACCTCTATCATAAAACACCTATTACTTAAACTAAAACCCTGCTCTAACACCCCAGACAATCTACCTTCAGAATTCCTAAACAGAGCTGCAGACAGTATCTCCTACCCCATAAACATTCTTATTAACAGATCTATCCTCGAGTCCTACATCCACAGACTATGGAAAAAAGCTTTCATTCTACCACTCCATAAAGGTGGCAGCCACACTGACATCACCAACTTCTGTCCCATTGCAATTCTTTCCCCTTTATCCAAAATACTAGAAAAATGTGTCAACACCCAACTCATCAAGTACCTTTTAGATAACCATATTCTCTCTCCATCACAACATGGTTTTAGACCCGGCCATAATACTATTACTGCCCTCCTATCATTTATGGACACAGTAAACAAAGCTCGCAACAAAGGCCAACTAGTGTCATCCCCCTTTCTTGACTATCCAAAGCCTTCAATACCATTTCTCACCCATTACTCATTTCCCAGCTTTCCAATATCGGTCTCTCCCCCCACAGTTTAAATTGGTTCCACAGTTATTTAAATGAAAGACAACAGGCAAGAAGATGGCAGAACTCTATCTCCACCTTTCTCAACACCTCCACCGGTGTCCCCCAAGGTTCCATACTCTTTAGTATTTTCATAAACAAATTCCAATCTTCACTTACCACTAGGGTTAGTCATTCAATATGCAGATGATTCCACTGTCATCTGTTCTGCTAAATCTCCTTCCGACTTACTTACTCTAACTAAAAATTCCTTCTCTGTCACTGAATCCTGGATGCATAATAACCATCTTACCCTGAATCCTAAAAAAACGAAAATCATACTTTTTGTCCCTAAAAAAAACAACCCTCCTAAACAAGTCAGATTTCACCATCTTTCACTCAATAAATCTTTAATAGAGGTCATTAGTCACACAAAGCTCCTTGGAGTTATTATAGATGAACACATGAATTTTGATATCCACATACAACACAACATCTGTAAACCACATTCCAAGCTTGCTACCCTGTATAGACACAACCATTTCCTAAACCTATCCACTAGGCATACCATTGCCATAACATGCCTACTACCCTCTCTCCTTTATGGTGCCCCCCTCCTCACTAACATTCATACCTCTTCTAAAAACAAACTTGAAACTTGCTATAATAAAATTGCCAAATTCGCAACCAACTCCAAATATTCTCTCCACCACTGAAATGGCTAGAGCTTCCTATTTACCTTTCCTATCTACGACTAAATGCTGCTCACAAAAATTATTTTCAAACGCCAAGACTGTCCTGCTCTTAGCTCTACCTTCAACTACTGCTTTCCCAGCAGTCCACTCAGATTAGGTGGCCAGCAACTATTATTCACAAACCAACACTCCCTCCTGGTCAGCTTCTCTATTCTTACTTAGTAGCCAGAATTTGGAATACTTTACCTCTTCCCATCAGATCGATTCAAAACTTTACTCAAGTCTTCCCTTCATAGCCTCCTCTCATCCAGCTGAATATGCAATTGTACCAAGCCTCCCTAGACTTCACGAAATCCCCATCTCTCCAGTCATCTCTATTACTGGTAAAATAGCAGCTCTATTTTTGGTAAGATAATATCTCTGAAATGACAGCAGATACTTCTTTTAGTTATGTATACCCTTAAGGTCAGCAGTGTCTGCTTTTCTCTATGCATTACTGTGAACTACTCACATGTATATTTTGTACTTATTTTCCATTTCATGTTAATTGTTCTTTGACTTTTTATTCTGTGTGAAGTTTTACCTCTGTAAGATTCTGTTTAATTTGTTTTGTAGAAATGAATATTGTATCACTGAACTGTAAATCTTAAATGTAAAATTGTATGCCTTGGAGCTTTTCTTCCTGGGTCTCCACTGAAAATCGGCTCCCTTAGGCCCAGTGGGCTTTCCCGGTAAACAAAAAGCAAATAAATAAATAAATAAATTTCTTATTTTGCAGTATAATTTGGCTTTTGTTAAAGCAGAGTGTTGTAAAAGTGGTGAGGGATTTTGTTTAGCCATAGAGTGTTTGCTGTATCCTCATGGCTGTACGGCTATGAAGGTGGCATGTTTTAGTAAGGTGGTGGGGAACTTCAGGGTGCTAGAGACATTTGACCACCTGAAAAAAAAAGTTTTTGTAGGTTTTCATTGAAAGTGTCTTTCACTGTTGCACATTTAACAACAGTTTCAAGTAAAGTGGTTTCAATAAAATGGTATGACTCTAGTGATAGCATGCAAGTTTATGATTTTATGTTATTAGGGATAAAATGTACAGAGGAGACTTATCTTTTTGCTTAAATTAAAGAGTATAAACATGATGATTTCACTGAGATGAAAGGGGCAAACTTGTCAATAATCCCTGCTGACATCTTGTTTGTAGCGCTGCTCAGACTTCATTTTCTACTTTGAAGAACTTTGTACCAGTCTTGTAACTAATATTAAGTCACTTGGCATGATGCCACCACCTTTAAACTCCCTGTGATAGGTTAGGGGCGGTTTAATATATGTTTATTGATTTATAAGCTTATGGCTTTCTGAGCCATCGAGAAGCTTAACCAAAATCCCCCTGATAATGATAAGAATAGACTAGCTACCTCTGGATAGCAGATCATTAGCATTAATGCCATCACAATCTAATTTAAAGGTTTTCAAAAGGTATTACTGATCTTACAGTGGAGGATTATATCTTTGGTGTGTACATTAGGAGAGTAGTTTGACTGTGAACATGTTAAAAAAAGTAAGAGAGTTTCATAGCATAAAACACTAGGCATAGATGACCTCAGGAACTTGTAAGGGAATAAGTAGAGGAACAGAGATTTTTGAAGTATCAGATATTAGAAATAAAACTACTTATTAATCTTTGGAGTCTTTCAAACTGCCCATAGTGCTTATGAAGTTCATTCCAAAGGAGGTCATTGTATTTAATAACAGGTATGATAAGGAAGGAAGGAAGGTGACAAGGACAGCTTTGAACCTACAAAATATGTTGGTTAAGTTGTGCAACAAAGAATGGCTTTGTGACCACAACTGAGACATATTGGTTGAAAGTGATTTCTTTGTCAGTGGGCATCCTAGGTCTCTCATAACACCAACAATATGATACGGAAGGGATAGAGATCTTACTGAAGGTAACTAAGCCATACATCTTAGCATTTAGGTGATTCCATGATTAAAATACTAGGTGTTAATCTGATCTAGGCCTTGCTGAAGAATTAGGTATCATGGGGTGAGTTGGCAAAAGCACCAAATTTGCTGTAGACCACAAATTTGGTTGCCCACAGACATTGGAGTAATACATTCATTACTTCAAACGTTGACGATAGTGAAACACAAAAGCTCAACCACAGAAGGTCAAAACTCAAAAAAACGAAAGCACTCAACCCCGTGTGTTTGCAAGGGGGCAAGCTTCCCTTTCCTCCCTATACCCCAAGCTAATTATATATAACAACTCTGAGATCACACTACAGTGGGGAAAGGGATAAAAACAATCCTATTGCGATATGGAGTGACATACTACCTGCTTTTTATTGCTAAAAAGCTAGTAGCACATAGTCTCAGTGTTCTGTGTTTCAGCCTCCGGTGGACAAGCTTTTGTGTTTCAGTATCATCAGCTTTTGGCTTTCGATGTGATAAATGTCTTCTGATCTTAAATGCTAATTCTTACCTCTGTGAAGTTAATGCCAAATAGGAGGTGGACCCAAAACTGAAACCTATGGAGCACTACTAGTAAAGTTTTTTTATGGATAAAAGAGATACCTCCTATTTGAATTATGTGAGTTCAGTCTTGAAACCAATTAGCTATCCCACAGACAACATAAGGATTAATGTTGAATCTACAGAGTTTGCTGACAACACCCACATGAGAAATGGTGTCAAAGGATTTAGCAATTTTAAGGTATTCAATATGGGTAGTCTGTTCCTCGTCTAAAGTTTCAGTGTTGTTGTCAAAAAATCAGCTAGGTGGAGTAGGCATGCTCTGTCCTGCCCTTAAATCCAAACTGAGTGGAGTTGAGGACTTGGAGGTTACCTGTGCTATTGTTAATTAGTTTAGCAACAATGTGTTTCATAGATTTACAGATAATGCTATGTCAGACTGAGAAGACTATAGATTCTGGGATTAAATGTGGCACCACCCTTGAGGAAGGGGGATAACTGTGGCTGTTTTTTCCAAGTCAGGTACATGGCCTGGGGAGAGGGTTAGGCTAAACTGTTTTAGGAGAGGGTGGGTCATGTGGCGTTAGAGAGTTTTAAGTGGACAGTATTGAATATTGTTGGGAAACATGGAGTTAGTGCTTTTAGTTTTTTAAGGAACAGAATCCAGGTGATCAAGGTTGATAAAAGGTGATACATTTGGATAGGGTGTTGTGTGTAGGGAGATGGGATGCGTGGGAGGTGGAAATTTGGAGTTTAATATATGAACAAGGATATCAGATGTAGTCTCTTGGTTGAAGTGGAGTACATAATTCTGTTTCCTAATATAACTGAAGAAGTTCTTGTGATTGTCCTTACTACTGGAAACAATTCTGTTTATAGCTGGCTATGCACTCTCTGATTATAGAGCTGCAGTTATTGCTTAATATTTTTAAGTTGCTTCTACAGTGCCAGAGATGGAATATTTTAACAAAGAGTTGTGAGCTTTTTCTTTTTCCTTTATAGCTGATTTATAAAGGTGTTCCACCATACTGGCTTATTTTTGGATTTCTTACTGTTCTTGTGATAAATGGGATCAGTTTTTTTTCTATTTATCTATTCATAAAGAAACAGAACTGTGAGAATCATCCCAAGGCAAGGGTGGCGCTAAGTCTACATTTATGTAGCCAGTTGTGCTTGTCCAGCATATCTGTAAGTAGCAGTAAATTGACTTTAGAATAATCCCAAAATACAAATATAAAGAGCTATGCCATTAAGATTGCTGTTGCTCCTTTCTTTAGTGTATGGCAGCTGTAATGACAGTGGCACTAAACTCTTCAATGATTGATCAGAAGAAAATCCAGCTTCAGTAAAATCAGCAGAGTCAAATAAGGATAGATGATTAAAGCAAGCAAACAAGCAAAGCACTATTTAAGTGTTTGAATCCAAGTTCTGATGTGAAAAGGACTGCAGCCCAGGGGTTTTCATGTTCATGCTGGAGATCACTAGCAGAGGCCAACACATCAAAGTGACCATGTGGGCTACTGAGGTATTGAATACTCCTTGAGAGAGGTGGGATCCATTTTATATAGGGATTGGTAAATTAGTACCAATAAGTTATACAGTGATCTTTGCACAATGAGCAGACCATGTAGCAATGCTGTAAGATGATCACAACAGGAAGAGAAGCCCAGTCCCAGATCTAGGGCACTCTGATAACTAAAGCTTGCTTTTGTCAACATGACATACAAAAGAAAATTGCTAAGGGTTTCTCAAATAGATCTAGTGCCTCTAAGGGAACAAGAAGGAAAGAACAGATCAGTTAAACCTCACACTTTGCCAAAAACAATTTCAAATATGACTTGCTGAGCTCAGGTACTTGTATGCTCAAATCCAGGACAGTGTTGTAGATCAGAATGTGTATGTACCTTTAAGAAGCTTTCCAGTGAGCTAGCACATGTATATAAATACTGAGCATGTGCAAGCAAGACTGCCATTTTGTAGTGAGCTGCAGATGTGTAATCATGTATGTATGTGTAGTAGTCAGTTAGTTTGTTCATTCGTTTATATTTTATGTTGCTGCTATGAATCCTGATGTGTTTGCATGTAATAAAGTATATAAACAAACACCGGAGCCTCTTCGTCTTAACTAGCTACACAAGATGAGCGACAAGTGTGACCTCACCTGCCAACACAATCCACCATCTGAAAAGCAGAGATTAGACAGCTTAGGAGATGTCAGTTAGATCACATGGGGACTTATACAATATTATTAACCATTTAAACAGCTTTGGTTGTAAAATCTTGAAGTCAAAACCAGTGAATAATTATAAACGTTTGATAGTGGATGCACTATCTCAACCACACTGTACTTACAATTCTTCCTCATGCCCTGCATATCCCTTGAAACAAATAAAAGTACAGTCTTCATTTAGCAGTAATAAGACCTGGTCCACAGCTGCTATTATAGTCACACTGAGATGGTTTCTTTCCATACTTCAGCAGCATATGGCTAAGCTTTTCAGAATCGTAACAAAAAACATTAACAAATGATCATTCACACTCTCTCGAGCCCAACTAAGAATTCATTATGAGAATATTGACTGCCATTGTGATCCATATTTTTAATATGACTATTCTTGAAAGTCTTCTTAAATGCAACTTTTGAAATCTCCATAAAAGGAGTATGTTTTAAATTAAATACTTTCAAAATCTACTAACATTATTTAACTTTGTTTTATAACATATATTTCCTGTTGACAATGTGTTGTTTAAATGACCATCATGGTATTAAGAAACAGGAACAGTGAGTCTGCTGTGTCTGTAAAGGAAGCTCTGCTCATTCAGTCTTCGGGTCTATTTTAGCTTTATTTAGCCTAGCAGTTATAGCTGCTGAGCCAAATACTGTAATTACCTTTTGCATTTACAATTAATACAGTGTAGAGTCACAAGCCAAATTAGCAATATCAAGGCAACAGTTCCACTATGACATTGTTTTGTACGTAGGTGTCTGATTGACAAATGGACTTTTCATATTAAAATCATTTAGCTGCAGTTCCGTGCTGATAAGGTGAATGAGCCTCATCAAAGAGTAAATCAGAAGGAGTCCTAGTGCTGCATAGAGGAGACATTAGTAGAACATATTACTCCAGCCCTGTTTCTATAACTACCTGTATCAAGAGGTTTTTATAATATTTCAGGAAAAAGCTGCATTCTTGTTGTTGGGCTGACCCGCAGGAAGCTAACTGTGCATTATTTTTACCTACATTTTCAATGGATGTCACTCAGAGAACCATGGCCATGCTGACTGTCACATGGTATCATTAGTAACTTTCGTGTTTAATGACAGTTTTCTGGGATATTGCATCTATCTGTATAGCATTGTAAGAATTATATGTTCTCTGAAGATTAAGCAGGAACACATCCATTTAGTTAATAACACAATGATGTGGAAACTGAAAATTATATGACGTCTTCTGTTGGTTTCTTTTTGTTACTTGCATTTATATGCATGAATACTATTTATTGTGATCAACTAGTCTTATTACTGTATTATACTAAGTACAATAAATACACGGAGACAACCGCTTCAGTTAATACATTTTACTGTTACATTTTCCTTTTGGATCTACAAGCATGCAACACAGATGCTGTCAGCTCTCTATAGCAAATTCCCAAAGCTTGTTTATACATACACTCATATGTATACCAAAAAGTCTGATATTTTTCTCAGTCTGCTGTATAACAGTTCTTTCTTTGTATAACAGTTTTCCTTTGTTCCCTTGTCCTTGGTTCTTTGTAGTTTGATGATCCATGGAAACTCGGTCTTGCATTATCTGAAACGTGGTATCCCAGCACTATCTGGAACTTGATGTTCCAGATTTATGATGCTACATCTCTTTACTTCATTGATGTCCTTCCAGCTGCCATCTGCGCAGTTATTTTTACAGACTTTCTTTCTCAATAACATACTCCTTTACATGGATGCCAATATCTAATTAAGCTATGCCAGCACACTTACTACTTTCTGCATTTTATACTATTTCTAAATTAACCCTTTATATTTAATATCCTTCTTGCATCTTTTTATTCAAACTAATAATCATGTTAGCAGCAATTAACTATTATTCTTTCAGGTCCCCCTTATTTTATTTTTTTGGAGGAAATGACTAAACTTTAGTTAAAGAAAAGACTGCATTTGTTTTATTAGCATTATCATTTACAGCATTTATCACTTTGCTCATATTTACAATCATAACTTGTTGAGTTATTACAACTCTTTGTAACCTGCAGCATATAAAACAATTCCAAGCTGTCATTATTATGACCCCCAAAACTACCAACACATGATGCATTAACCAATTTAGCAATTTGGTCCCCAGATGATGACCATCCTCTGAATATGTCCCACCAATTATGGGCAGTGTCAGCTTCTGTTTTTGTTTTTTACTATTAACATTGGGTTATTTGAAACTACACATACAAACTGTGGTGCCACTTTAACAAACATTTTGAAATTTGAAAGTAATATTGTCCATTTGCACATATTTTGTTTAATTTACAAATTTAGACATAGTACTAAATTGTAATCTGTCTATCAAAGATACTTGTAATGACTTACTAAATAGTAGGATTTCATTGTGCTTGTAAATGTACAATCTGTCAGATATCTTGTTTTATTAGGTTTTATACCAAGCTCTTTTAAATCTGCATTTGGTATTTTTAAATCTTAGAAATGTAATATTGAAGTACAATATTGTTTTTTGGTATTGTCCTATCATAGTACAAGTGGATGGCATTTTTACCATTTGATCTGTATGAAGTATTGGCCTGTTACTCAAAATGCTACATATTTTAACCCATGGTCCTTTTTTTGTATTACTGTGTTGTTAATACAAATAAACAGACTATTGGTAAAAATCATATCCTTTTTTCCTGTTGAGTTTATTCTTATTTTTGTGTTATTGTCTACACACTGTGACATTTTTATGATGTCTTTCCTTGCCATAACTGTTACATTTTTGAGGTAATGTACAGCATCTAATAGAGATAGAGCTGTTTATTGAAATGTTTATGTCAATCTTTGATTCTTCTCCTGTTTTTATGTATGCCTGACCTTGTTCAGCTAACCATGCTGTTACATTTGTGTTAAATGTTATCCTCCCAAAGGTACATGCTGTATGCTTTTTACAACTGAAATTGTCTTGTGTTCTGTTTTGTGTAGCATTTTCCTAAGTTTTATTCATGAAATATTGTAATTCCCTCTGTTTTGATGTTAAGACTGATGCAAATGAAATGCAGATGTCTGTGTTGAATGCTGTGTGCCTTGTCTCGCAGCTGCATTTTTACCTATAGTCCTTGAAGCATGTTCCAGACACTGAACATTCAGCTTATCTCAAGCTGTACCAGAATATATGCATGCTAGCAAATAGAAATAAATGTATTTAACTAACTATATTATTTCTACATATATTATAGCAACAGATGTGTATATGCATCTAACTAGCAAATAGATGTGCACATGCAGTAATACATTTTTAAACATATCTATCACTGTACACATTCCCTCTGTTTTAGTTTATATCCAAAACTGTCTATATTAGTTATATTGCTATTAACTAGAAACACATTGGGAAACAAAACCTTTAGTTTTCTTTTGATACAGTAAGTTAACACAGTTTTATATTGTCAAAACAATGATGACAACTATTACTATTAGAACTGGATGACTCTGAATATGACTCTATACAGTGATATCCTATACAGTAATTTATTGACAATGCTTGAGGATTTTATTGCAAAGGCATTGCAGTCTTGTTTTTTGAAAAAAAAAAACACGTCACAAATGTCAAGCTTTGACTTGTTACCCTATTTACATAGATAAACCATTTGCTATATACTGTACAGAATATACTTGCTTGTACAAATTGTTTTTGCATTTGTATATACATTGGCTGTAATGTACACTCAGTCCAGTTTTCAAACCTAGCATTAAAATGAAGCCTGCTAATTGCATTACTTGAAACATTAAAATGTATTTTTGGTATTACCACTTTGCACGTTTATTTGAGTCCTGTTTGTAGTACTGTTTACACAGTTATTGTAAAATTGAAAACATGCCCTCCCCCTGTAGTATACATCATTTTATTGCAGTATTGTTTATTTGCTTTATGCTGTGAGAATTGAATGTATGCTTGTCCTTTTGCAGTTACCTAGACTGTGACACTTTGGTCTTACACATTTGCTCATTTTTTTGGCCATTTTTAAAAACAGAAAATATTTTTATAAAGCTTTTGCTGTTGCCTATACTGCCAAAGTTGTAGTAGGAATTGCTTTTACCCATTCTGAAAAGACGTTTACTATTACTACTAGCTATTCTTACCCTCCCTTTTTGTAAAGGGACCTGCATAATTTATTTTAACTGCATGCCATAGCCCATGTACTGACTGTACTCGGTGTAGTATTTACTTGCAAACAGATTATTAATGACATGTATCCACAATTGTGATGTCTTATTACAATTACTAAACAGAATTTTTGTAGACTTTTGTGCTTTTTGCTTAATGCTCCACGTGACTACTTAACAATATGCCAGGAGTTTAAATCTCAAAATTCACACATTCGAAGCCCTCCTCAGTATAGAGAACGTCAACATCTGTGCAGTAACTGAAACCTGGATCAAGGCTCCAGAGAGCACCCCAGCACTACCGGGCTACAACTCATACCACACATTTCGACCACAGAACATGGACCAAAACACAAAAGGAGGGGGTGTATTCATATTCATCAAGGATACCTACACCTCCAGGTTAGTGGCGCAGTGTAATACCTCTGAGATCATCCATGTGCAACTAACATTGAGCAAATCTGCAATGCAAATTGTGGCCTGCTACAGATCACCCTCCATGACCCAGGGCCACCACTCCACCTTTCTGGAGACACTGGAAAACATGAAGGTCCTACCAAACACCCTGATATTGAGCAATTTCAATTATCCTACTATTCACTGGGAAAACTACTCGAGTACAAATTCCCAGGTCCAGCGCATCCTGGAATTCATCAACTCAAACGCCCTGGATCAGCTGGTAAACTCCCCTACCAGAGGTGAAAACATATTGGATCTGGTCATCACCAACATGGTCGACAGGTGTTTGACACCAGAGGTCAACCCATCACTGGTTTAATCAGACCATAAACTAATCACTCTGGATGTCCACACCTCACCACCACCCCCAACTAAGGAAACCACAGTAAAAAAAACTTTTCTAAAGCAAACTTCACCTTACTTAAGACAGAGGTGGTAAGTTTCACAGCCCCCGTGCTAAAGGATAATGCTGCCCAAGATGCAGAAACTTTTACAAATGCACTCTATGAGCACCTACAAGAATGCATGGATCATGCCATCCCTAGCAAAACCAAGACTCACTCCTCTAAGAGAAGGAAACCAGTTTGGTGGACCCCTGCAATAAACAGGCTATACAATAGAAGGAGGAAACTAGTTCAGAATAAAAATGTAGTCCAAAAGTGAGGAGTGCACCAGGCTGCAAATAAATCTCACCAAATCTTCCACAGACTGTCCTTTATTAAGACAAACAGGTATAAAGATAGACAGGTAAGCTTTCAGCGTGTGTAACGCTTCTTCAGACCTTTAAAGATGTATGAATAATGCATCCCTTTATATACCATAGTACATTGCACCTTAATTGATTAAAGACCACAAGGTGTAATTGATGTAGTTAATGATGCTTACAAATTCAAACAAGTCTGAGTATAAATGTCTTACTAAATTCTACAAAGCTTATGAAAGCACATATAGTAAACTTGTGAAAACACACATAAATAGACTCATGAGTTAAAAACACATATGTTAAAACATATATTAAAACATATATTAAAAACATGTATATTGAATACATAATATAAATGTGTAGAATTCAGTGGTTCAAGGGTCTACTGGCTAGAAAGGGTTTGAGGATATCTTATCATTGAGCCCATAAAAATGGGCTTGTAGCCTAAGAATCCATTTGTTCTCTATCCCTTCTGTGTGGCTTTTAATGTTACCTAGCCTATTAGTTCTTGTTAAAGTCTCAAGGACCATGAATTTAAAACAATGTGAAGATCCTTTATCTAAAACATGTCGTGCTAGGGCATTTGTTGTATTCTGTTTATCAATTGCATAGATGTGTTCTCTTATTCACGTAATGTCCTATTGGTTTTACCAACATAAAAAAGTGTACATTGTTGGCATTGAGCGAGGTATATAACATCTCTAGTTTTACAACATGCATATCCCTTGAACGAATATTCACGTCCTGTGTGTGGATGTATGAATTTATCAGTTGCAGCTATATATTTGCATTGCTTACAACTTAAACATGCAAAGGTTCCTGTCTTATGTGGAAAAGTATTGACCTTGTTAAGATTTTCATAACATAGTCTCCTATCTAGGGACTTCATGTTTCTATAAGATATTGTTGGTCTAGTATCAACTAAGTCTTTTATTTTCTCATCCATCAAGAGTAATTTCCAATTGTCTCCTATAACCTGCCTTACTTGATTATTGATATTAGTATAAGGAATAATCAGTCTGTTTACTGCTGGGGATTGGTTTTAATGTTCAACCCATCATTATCATCTACTCTCCTTAAAACGGAGTGCCCTTACCTACTCTGTGAATATCCCCATGAATTAGTGCTTCATGTACTTCTGTCTCTTTATAGCCCTTTCTAAAAATTCTTTTTAAGTATAGTCTTCTGTTTATTAAAGGTAGACTCTTGAGTGGTTAATCTAGAGGCCCGTAACATTTGATTCTTGGGAATGTTTTTGTGTATATGTTTGGGATGCATGCTGCTGCGGTGCAGTAAGTTGTTTTTCCAACATGTCTTCCTAAATAACTCAGTGTCTATGCCATGGGTTCCCTTAGTTAGCTTAACATCCAAAAATACAATCTCCAAAACAGAGTAGCTGCATTCAAAATTCAGAAAATCAGTAGTGGCATTCAAGTATCTAACAAAGTCTGTTAGTAATGTAACTGATGCCCGCGATACAATACACACATCGTCAACAAATCTACTATAATGTTTTAAGTGTTGACAGTATAAAGCATGATTAAATACATAAGTGTCTTCCCATTGTGCCAACACCAAATTGGCATAGGTGTTGGCACAAGGGGTCCCCATGGCTACCCCCTTGGTTTGCAAAAAGTACTTATTGTCATAGAGCAGAACATTGTTCTCAAGAACTAATTCTAGGAGGCTCATCCATTTCATAACATCTGTATTAGCTATGTCATGTGCCAAAAGGAACTGACGACATATTCAATACCAACATCATTTGGTATTGATGTAAATAATGATGTCACATCAAGTGTTACAAGAATGTCATCACTTGAAAGCAACTGTAATCTGTTTAAGTCAGATAATTTCTCTAAAACTGTTGCGTGTCCCTTAAAATATAATTAGTGTTGGTCACAATCGGTTTGAACATCTTGTCCAAATAGATGGAAAGTGGTTCTGTGAGCCATCCTTTGCTAGATACAATGGGTCTCAAAGGGGGATTATCTCTGTTCTTATGCACTTTAGGGAGACCCCTAAAAGTAGGAACCAAAGGATTCTCTACCGTAAAATAAACATAGAGTTCCTTGTCTATAGTTTTACATAATAACATATCGTATAGCGTACTATGTACTTCCCTAATTAAATTATTGAGTGCATTCCAGTCAAGGGGAGTGTATGTATCTTTGTCCATCAACATTTCTTGCATTTTATTGGTGTATATGTTCTTATCCATAATGACAATGGCGCCCCCTTTATCAGCCTTATGTATAATGATGTCATTGTTACTCTGTAAACTAACAATAGCTTCCCTCTCATGCAACGCCAGATTGTGAAACTCGGTTTCAATTTATTATTATTATACAAAGCAAATAAATCACTTTCGCATGTCTTCTTAAAGGCTTCCAAGAGGGATGAGGCTGTGGTATAAAACAGACGGTTTCTTAAAATTAAAATTATTGGATGCTGTAGAATCAACATTCAAATCATTATGTCCATACATTAACTTCAACCCTAAATTTCTGGTGAACAATTTAATGTCCACCAGTATGTCGACAAAGTCTGTTGAACAAGAGGGGATAAAGCTTAACCCCTTGTTCAATAATGAAGTTTCATGAAGATTTAGTTCATACCTTGAGATGTTAATAATCAGGTCATGCTGGTAAAGTTCATCATTTTCTTCTGGTATGGGACAAATTCCTCCGTGTTCTTTCTCTTCCTGTTGAAGGGTGACAAAGTTCTTCTCTCGAACGGTTTTATCGGTAAAGGGAAAGAAGGAAAACCTTCACCTTCACCGAATATCTCATCTTCAGAAGCTCCAATAAAAGAGTCTAGCCTCGCCTGTTTCCTTCGTTGGTCTTTAGCCAAAATCACTTGTGGGACCAAGTAGTGCATGGGTGTCCCTATTATCTGAGTTGGCAGAATGGATCATGGCTTCTACAGTGATTCGCCGGTTTCACAGCCACAGAAGTAGAAACCGGAGCGTTTGTAGTGATACTGGCAGCTTGTGTCGTTGTGTCGGTCGGTATAGCGTCTTCATTTGATGACATCATCAAAGGGCGTTGCTCACTGGTAGTTTACTGTTCTGGAGCACTGGGTTAGATTTAAAATTAGCGACTGTATAGTTCTGCCGACACCCAAAGGCTGCTTCTTATCCCTTGGCCAAGCAAAGACCTGGCCTTTGTGGAAATCGAAAAAATCTCGCTCCAATTTTCTCTTCTTGTCTTGTCTAAGTTTATTATCGAAAGTGTCAGCAAAATTTGTTTGAGATCTTGATACATACTGCTCAGTTCATTTTCATTGAGCAGTTTCAACAGTTCACCTTCTATAGTATTTATCTCTGTTAATAAATTTTTCTCAGCCAGGCAATATTGTTCAATTAAAATGTTGATATAGGCAAAGCTGGTATCCAGGTTAAGTTTCTGCCAGGTGGAAAGTAATTCTGGATACTCTGTTCCAAAGGTTGGCATTTTTAACACCCTTAAACCTCATGGAACCAATTTAAAACTCAAGCATGCCTGCATATGTAATTTCTGCCACTGTATATTCCTTAATCTCTGCATTTTAGTCTCAAGACATCTTGTTAACAGTGTAACCTCCATATTATGTTTCATGTTGTTAGCTGCATCCTCAGTATTAGCTAAATCACGAACAGTTAATTTGAGTAGCGGGTTCTCTCTCATTTCTATCAGCGTAGCCATCGCTGAGTATTTAATACTTCATGAATCCGATCACTGTTAGATGATGCAGGTTGTACAGCCATGTCTCAGCAGGTAATCAACGAAGAAAAGTAGGTAAAACAAAGTTACCTGACAAGCAAAGCACCCTCAAAACGAAAAAATATCAAAATGTAGTCCAAAAGTGAGGAGTGCACCAGGCTGCAAATAAATCTCACCAAATCTTCCACAGACTGTCCTTTATTAAGACAAACAGGTATAAAGATAGACAGGTAAGCGCTTTCGCTGGTGTAACGCTTCTTCAGACCTTTAAAGATGTATGAATAATGCATCCCTTTATATACCATAGTACATTGCACCTTAATTGATTAAAGACCACAAGGTGTAATTGATGTAGTTAATGATGCTTACAAATTCAAACAAGTCTGAGTATAAATGTCTTACTAAATTCTACAAAGCTTATGAAAGCACATATAGTAAACTTGTGAAAACACACATAAATAGACTCATGAGTTAAAACACATATGTTAAAACATATATTAAAACATATATTAAAAACATGTATATTGAATACATAATATAAATGTGTAGAATTCAGTGGTTCAAGGGTCTACTGGCTAGAAAGGGTTTGAGGGATATCTTATCATTGAGCCCATAAAATGGGCTTGTAGCCTAAGAATCCATTTGTTCTCTATCCCTTCTGTGTGGCTTTTAATGTTACCTAGCCTATTAGTTCTTGTTAAAGTCTCAAGGACCATGAATTTAAAACAATGTGAAGATCCTTTATCTAAAACATGTCGTGCTAGGGCATTTGTTGTATTCTGTTTATCAATTGCATAGATGTGTTCTCTTATTCGCTCACGTAATGTCCTATTGGTTTTACCAACATAAAAAAGTGTACATTGTTGGCATTGAGCGAGGTATATAACATCTCTAGTTTTACAACATGCATATCCCTTGAACGAATATTCACGTCCTGTGTGTGGATGTATGAATTTATCAGTAGCAGCTATATATTTGCATTGCTTACAACTTAAACATGCAAAGGTTCCTGTCTTATGTGGAAAAGTATTGACCTTGTTAAGATTGTCATAACATAGTCTCCTATCTAGGGACTTCATGTTTCTATAAGATATTGTTGGTCTAGTATCAACTAATCGACCGACACAACGACACAAGCTGCCAGTATCACTACAAACGCTCCGGTTTCTACTTCTGTGGCTGTGAAACCGAAGCGAATCACTGTAGAAGCCATGATCCATTCTGCCAACTCAGATAATAGGGACACCCATGCACTACTTGGTCCCACAAGTGATTTTGCGGCTAAAGACCAACGAAGGAAACAGACGAGGCTAGACTCTTTTATTGGAGCTTCTGAAGATGAGATATTCGGTGAAGGTGAAGGTTTTCCTTCTTTCCCTTTACCGATAAAACCGATGGTGAGAAGAACTTTGTCACCCTTCAACAGGAAGAGAAAGAACACGGAGGAATTTGTCCCATACCAGAAGAAAATGATGAACTTTACCAGCATGACCTGATTATTAACATCTCAAGGTATGAACTAAATCTTCATGAAACTTCATTATTGAACAAGGGTTAAGCTTTATCCCTCTTGTTCAACAGACTTTGTCGACATACTGGTGGACATTAAATTGTTCACCAGAAATTTAGGGTTGAAGTTAATGTATGGACATAATGATTTGAATGTTGATTCTACAGCATCCAATAATTTTAATTTTAAGAAACCGTCTGTTTTATACCACAGCCTCATCCCTCTTGGAAGCCTTTGAGAAGGCATGCGAAAGTGATTTATTTACTTTGTATAATAATAATAAATTGAAACCGAGTTTCACAATCTGACGTTGCATGAGAGGGAAGCTATTGTTAGTTTACAGAGTAACAATGACATCATTATACGCAAGGCTGATAAAGGGGGCGCCATTGTCATTATGGATAAGAACATATACACCAATAAAATGCAAGAAATGTTGATGGACAAAGATACATACACTCCCTTGACTGGAATGCACTCAATAATTTAATTAGGGAAGTACATAGTACGCTATACGATATGTTATTATGTAAAACTATAGACAAGGAACTCTATGTTTATTTTACGGTAGAGAATCCTTTGGTTCCTACTTTTAGGGGTCTCCCTAAAGTGCATAAGAACAGAGATAATCCCCCTTTGAGACCCATTGTATCTAGCAAAGGATGGCTCACAGAACCACTTTCCATCTATTTGGACAAGATGTTCAAACCGATTGTGACCAACACTAATTATATTTTAAGGGACACGCAACAGTTTTAGAGAAATTATCTGACTTAAACAGATTACAGTTGCTTTCAAGTGATGACATTCTTGTAACACTTGATGTGACATCATTATTTACATCAATACCAAATGATGTTGGTATTGAATATGTGCCAGTTCCTTTTGGCACATGACATAGCTAATACAGATGTTATGAAATGGATGAGCCTCCTAGAATTAGTTCTTGAGAACAATGTTCTGCTCTATGACAATAAGTATTTTTGCAAACCAAGGGGTAGCCATGGGGACCCTTGTGCCAACACCTATGCCAATTTGGTGTTGGCACAATGGGAAGACACTTATGTATTTAATCATGCTTTATACTGTCAACACTTAAAACATTATAGTAGATTTGTTGACGATGTGTGTATTGTATGGGGATCAGTTACATTACTAACAGACTTTGTTAGATACTTGAATGCCACTACTGATTTTCTGAATTTTGAATGCAGCTACTCTGTTTTGGAGATTGTATTTTGGATGTTAAGCTAACTAAGGGAACCCATGGCATAGACACTGAGTTATTTAGGAAGACATGTTGGAAAACAACTTACTGCACCGCAGCAGCATGCATCCCAAACATATACACAAAAACATTCCCAAGAATCAAATGTTACGGGCCTCTAGATTAACCACTCAAGAGTCTACCTTTAATAAACAGAAGACTATACTTAAAAAGAATTTTTAGAAAGGGGCTATAAAGAGACAGAAGTACATGAAGCACTAATTCATGGGGATATTCACAGAGTAGGTAAGGGCACTCCGTTTTAAGGAGAGTAGATGATAATGATGGGTTGAACATTAAAACCAATCCCCAGCAGTAAACAGACTGATTATTCCTTATACTAATATCAATAATCAAGTAAGGCAGGTTATAGGAGACAATTGGAAATTACTCTTGATGGATGAGAAAATAAAAGACTTAGTTGATACTAGACCAACAATATCTTATAGAAACATGAAGTCCCTAGATAGGAGACTATGTTATGAAAATCTTAACAAGGTCAATACTTTTCCACATAAGACAGGAACCTTTGCATGTTTAAGTTGTAAGCAATGCAAATATATAGCTGCAACTGATAAATTCATACATCCACACACAGGACGTGAATATTCGCTCAAGGGATATGCATGTTGTAAAACTAGAGATGTTATATACCTCGCTCAATGCCAACAATGTACACTTTTTATGTTGGTAAAACCAATAGGACATTACGTGAGCGAATAAGAGAACACATCTATGCAATTGATAAACAGAATACAACAAATGCCCTAGCACGACATGTTTTAGATAAAGGATCTTCACATTGTTTTAAATTCATGGTCCTTGAGACTTTAACAAGAACTAATAGGCTAGGTAACATTAAAAGCCACACAGAAGGGATAGAGAACAAATGGATTCTTAGGCTACAAGCCCATTTTTATGGGCTCAATGATAAGATATCCTCAAACCCTTTCTAGCCAGTAGACCCTTGAACCACTGAATTCTACACATTTATATTATGTATTCAATATACATGTTTTTAATATATGTTTTAATATATGTTTTAACATATGTGTTTTAACTCATGAGTCTATTTATGTGTGTTTTCACAAGTTTACTATATGTGCTTTCATAAGCTTTGTAGAATTTAGTAAGACATTTATACTCAGACTTGTTTGAATTTGTAAGCATCATTAACTACATCAATTACACCTTGTGGTCTTTAATCAATTAAGGTGCAATGTACTATGGTATATAAAGGGATGCATTATTCATACATCTTTAAAGGTCTGAAGAAGCGTTACACCAACGCGAAAGCGCTTACCTGTCTATCTTTATACCTGTTTGTCTTAATAAAGGACAGTCTGTGGAAGATTTGGTGAGATTTATTTGCAGCCTGGTGCACTCCTCACTTTTGGACTACATTTTGATATTTTTTCGTTTTGAGGGTGCTTTGCTTGTCAGGTAACTTTGTTTTTACCTAGTTCAGAATAAAAGCAAATCCCAAGAAGGAAAGACATCCCTGATCAGTATCAGTAAGAAACTGAGGTCCCCCATGAAATCATATAAGGCTAACTTTGAAGGAAAAATAGCCAAGGATTCAAAAGATAACCACAAAGCCTTCTTTAGCTATGCTAAGAATTTACATGGCAACTCAAAGATATGCACTGAACTAGTGCAAAATAGCACAAAATATACTGAACCTACTGATATTGCCAACATCCTGGCAGATAGATTCAGTGCAAACTTTACCCCCTTCTCACCTCCAAAAGGGCCCACAACAATACCGGAAAAGTGTAGTGTCCCAAAAAACACAGATGCACAGGTGAAAACAGCCCTTTCAAAAGCCAAAAACACAGCGTCATTGGGACCAGATGGTGTTCCAGGCTGCGTCTTGCATGAACTACAGAACGAACTAACCCCCCCCCCACCTAAACACGCTGTTCAACTTCAGCCTCTCCACAGGCTATGTGCCCATAGAATGGCTCACAGCAATGATTATTCCTCTCCACATAGGAGGGGCCACAACTGACCCTGGTAACTATCGCCCCATAAGCTTGACTAGCCTGGTCTGCAAGGCTATGGAGGGCATCATCATGGAACTCATTAACAAAGACATTGGGAACCTCCAAACACTTGACCTGACCCAGTTTGGCTTTGTTAAGGGCAGATCATGCCTACTAAGCCTGGTTGACTTCTTCGAGACAGTCACCAAGGCCATAGATGAGGGAAAGGTGGTTCACACAGCCTACCTTGACCTCGCCAAGGCTTTCGACACCATTCCCCACTTGGGTATTACAGAAAAACTCACCAGCCTGAACATAAACCCCTACATCACAAGATGGGTTGCTAACTGGCTTACAGACAGAACTCACATGGTAAGAATACCAGACTCCAGGTCCGACTCTAAACCAGTCACAAGTGGTGTCCCACAAGGCTCGGTCCTGGGACTCCTACTGTTTGGCATATACTTATCAGAAGTACAGGCAAACACAGGAGGAGTATGGCTAACCAAGTTTGTCGATGACTGCAAACTGGGAGCCATAATTGACTCTTTGGCTGACATGGACATCCTCCAAAAGGGCCTTACTGAGATGGACACCTGGTGTCAAAGTCATGGCCTCAAGCTAAATGCCAAAAAAAGCATAGTCATCCCATTTGGGAAAAACAAAACACCCACGAATTACCACATAGGTGGCAGCTCCCTTAATACAGAAGAGGTAATAAGAGATTTGGGGACCCAGGTAGATAGTAATCTCTGCTTTGACAATCATATTGCCATAGTAGTTAGGAAATCCTTCTATGTGGCCCATCTAATTACTAAAGGGTTTGCATCTAGAAATAAAGAGGTTATAGTGCCCCTTTACACGTCACTCATTAGACCCATCATAGAGTACAATGCCCCATTTGGGATGTACCTCACAAGACACTTCCAACAGCTGTAAAGACCACAAAAGTACCTCACCAAGAGGATTACTGGTCTCAAACATATTTCCTATGCAGCCCGACTGAAAAAACTTTGGCTGTACTCAGTGGCATATCACTTACTCAGAGGTGATCTCTGCCTGACTTACAAAGCCATGTCCAACTCAGAATTAATGGACATGCTCCACCTAAAGAAATCCAAGTCACTGCGAGCCATGCGCTCTAGTGAGCTAAACCTCGCTACAACAATAAATAGAACATGCGGAAGGGATAGATTCCTGTCACAGAGACTCCCCATGCTTTGGAACAAAATTCCAAATTACATCAGGCAGAGCCCCTCACTAACACTCTTCAAGAGAAACCTTGACAAGTGGAGGGGTAACAGAAAATACACCCCTGGGATCACTTCATTGGCTCTGCTTGACAGAGGATCAGTTAATTAATCAATGGGTTGGTGAAAGCCGACACACTGGCTAGGCTTATAAATGCCCTCGGGCAGATAGCCTAGTACCTACCTATGAACCTATGAACCTAATAATGTTTTGGAAAAATGTAAGCCATTTGGCCTGGTGACCAGTCTTGGTTCTTTGACCTTATAAATTTCAGTAGCAGTAACATTTTATCTTATACAACATTCTTTGTAACTACCCATTCCAGCCTAGAAAGATTTGAGCTCACATACTTTTTTTTCTTTTTCTTTCTACGCATTCCAGATGCTTAACCCATATCTCCTTAAGTGCTTACTCGTACCTTCAGTCATTCATTAATATACTTGCAACTTGATATTAGAATGCAGTTGTAATAAACATTAACTTGCTTAACTATGCATAATATTGCTTTTGAATACTGTTTTTGCTGGAGTCTGTGCTATTTTTTATGCTATACAATTACAAAATATTGTAAGAAATAAAAGAGATATTGACTTAACTAACACATGCTTAAAACAGACATATTTACATGATTTACATTTGCTGTTGTGTGCTTTTTGCTGTACTTTAGGTGAAAGAAGATACATGCGTGTCACTCTTGTGACGTAATGTCTTTTCTGCGTTTAACTACTCTCATTTGATTTCCATGCCTTAGAACTGTTTTGTTATTTGAAATTGTTTGAAAATCACCATTTAAGTGCCTTGCTTTAACTGAATGAAAGTTTGTGCTTTGTATGCTTAACCATTTTCTAAATGTAGAATAGTACGTTGTAAATTATTTTCTATCAGTGTAGTTAACTGCTGTTGCTTTAACTCTTTACTAACCAGATTATTCTGTTCTGCTGACTTTAAAGCTCTTGTGCACTTATGAAAAAGTGTTTGCATATGTTGTCTGAACTTTCTGAACTCACTCTGACTGTGTCTTAGAAGTTTATTAAATCTTTTGGTCAGTTCACTATGAACCTCGTCTCTATTTTTATTTGTTTTGTAATGTGCAGTGGTTTTATGCCACTTTTGTCTAGCAATATGTACAGAAGATTTTCTAAATAACTGACTTGACTGATATTGTAACTCTGAAATTAACATTTTACATGTGGTGACAGGACATAATGCATCTGGTTGTTTACCATTACTTTTATGACATTGCATGCAGAAAGCAGTTTCATATGACTTGCACAATAAATGTTTACTGTCATACAAATGATGTCGCTGTTTAAGATACCAGTCAAACATACATAAAGCATTGACATGAACTTTACCTAATAAAGTACTCCATGTGCTACAGTTATGTTAATACCAATCTTTAAATTCTGACTATACATGTGCTGGACTATTATTACTGTCTACCTGAAAGGTAGTCTTACACTTTACAGTTCTTTTGTTTATGGCATCCATGCTGTAGGATGAAAAACAAAAAGAATTACCAGTTTCTGTGTGGAAGGTAGGCAAATCTTCCGTCAAGAAAACGTAGAAAGTCCCTCGTTGATTTTGCCAAAAGGTGGTCAAACACAGCTGGCAGATTCAGCTGTGTGAATGTACAGGACCTGTGGAACTTGCAGAGATGCACTGTTCTGTTACTGGATACTGTGCATAAGAAGGAGGCAAATGTATGCACTACAACTGGACGTACTAACTGAATAAAATGAAAAAGAAGCTGTAGTTGTCACAATAAGAAACCATTCGGTCCGTCAACTGTGGCTCGCCATTGAAAAATTATATGACGTCTTCTGTTGGTTTCTTGCTGTTACTTGCATTTACATGCATGCATACTATTTATTGTTACCAACTAGTCTTATTACTGTATTGTACTAAGTACAATAAATACATGGAGACAACTGCTTCAGTTAATACGTTTTACTGTTACATGTTCCTTTTGGATCTACAAGCATGCAACACAGATGCTGTCAGCTCTCTATGGCAAATTCCCAAAGCTTGTTTATACACAATCATATTTATACAAAAAAGTCTGATATTTTTCTCAGTCTGCTGTATAACAGTTCTTTCTTTGTATAACAGTTTTCCTTTGTTCCCATGTCCTTGGTTCCTTGTAGTTTGATGATCCATGGAAACTCAGTCTTGCATTATCTGAAATGTGGTGTCCCAGCACTATCTGAAACTTGATATTCCAACTTTATGATGTTACATCTCTTTACTTCATTGATGTCCTTCCAGCTGCCATCTACGCAGTTATTTTTACAGACTTTCTTTCTCAATAACATACTCCTTTACATGGATGCCAATATCTAATTAAGCTATGCCAGCACACTTACTACTGTCTGCATTTTATACTATTTCTAAATTAACCCTTTATATTTCATATAATTCTTCCAGCTTTTTATTTAAACTAATAATCATGCTAGCAACAGTTACTATTATTCTTTCAGAAACATATTGTACAGGTGAATCTGTTCAGCTTCCTTCAGTATTGTAAGCTTCATATTAGGCCTTTTACTCTCTCCATTACAGATATCTCTGCATGGTGAGGGGTAACTGCAATAAGGAAGGGAAAAGAATAGTAATCCAGAGTTTTGCTGAAGTTGTTTCCATGCTGTCATATACGATCATCTTTGAAGGAGCAATATTGGATCTGTGTGAATATCATATATTGTCTGCTTTCATTATTGTACAGACTGCTTCAGATGCAGAACAGCTTACTCAGTGTCTAAGCAGGACCACTTTATGTGGTAGGATACTTCCTGTAATAGCTTTCCTTCTCCCATATCTCATAGCACACAACACTGAGGGAATACAGTTGCCTAGTTTTCTTGATAGCTCACGTGCTCTTTGGGTCCTAGTTATAAGCTGGAAATTCTTTCATCTCTTTGCATTTTTCTAACCTCTCACCTACCACAGTACATTCTTTCCATAGGCTAGGTTGCTTTATTTATCCTCAAAGACCACACAAAACTCATACATAACAACTCACACAATAAAAATCACACAAGGAATAAAATAAAGCTAAATTCTCCCATACTGCTCTTCTTTCACCCAGCAGGTAGTCGTTGGTTCTGTCTGTAGGATTCTATCAGGACATCTGCATCATTTATTCAAATCCCAAAACATTAAATGTGGTACACACCCACAACTGCTAAAGAATTGCCTCCCAGTAAAAACTTTTACTTCATAAAAACTATTTAACTGTAGCCTCTAAAAAGGCTTTGTGCCTCATAAATGGAGAAAGGCAAAAGTAACCCTTCTGCACAAAAGTGGACCATCTACAGACCCTGGAAACTACAGACCCATAAGTCTCACTAGTCTTATATGTAAAGCCATGGAAAGAATTATTGTGGAGATGATCAATAGAGATATAGTAAATCTCCAGACATTGGACCCAACCCAGTTTGGTTTCGTAAAGGGCAGATCATGCCTACTCAACCTGGTGGACTTCTTTGAGAAAGTCACCAAAGCAATGGATGAGGGCAAAATCATTCACACTGCCTACCTTGACCTGGCCAAAGCATTTAACACAATACCCCACTCGGGCATTGTTGACAAACTCAGGAGGTTAGGTACAAACCCATATGTCACTCAGTGGACAGCCAACTGGCTCACAGACAGGACCCAGGAAGTTAGAATTGGGGAGTCCACCTCTGCAAAGAGGCCAGTCACAAGTGGAGTCCCTCAGGGATCAGTCCTTGGACCGCCCCTTTTTGGCATTTACTTCTTAGAAGTCGTGGCCAATGTCAATGGTCTCTGGCTGGCTAAATTTGCAGATGATTGCAAATTAGGAGCTGTCATTGAATCTCACACTGATACAAATGTTCTCCAGGAGGGGCTGACACAGACAAACAACTGGTGTCAGAGTCATGGACTAAAACTAAATGCATAATAGTATCCTTTGGGAAGTCATCCACCCCTGGTAACTATCATATTGACAACACACCCCTTAGAGCTGACCCAGTAGTCAGGGAATTAGGGATACACATAGATAGTAATCTAGCCTTTGATCATCATGTGTCTACAGTGGTGAGGAAATCATTCTATGCTGCGTAACTTATAAGTCAAAAGAAGTCATTGTTCCACTGTATTCGGCATTCATCAGACCTATCATTGCATACAATGCCCCCTTTGCTATGTACCTAACCATGAAGAACCACATGCTGTCCAGGTCAAGAGTGTGTTCCAACTATTTATTAGAAAAACAAGTTAAGCACTTTTGCCCCCTCAAGGACTTCATCAGAACCTGATGACATATAAAATCACATGACTTATATACAACTTAAACCTACATCACCCAATCACATTGCATCCTCATGTCAGTTCTTTAACCCTTTAATTTCCATCATGTGTTACCAAAAGTGAAAACAAAGTCAGTATCTGAAACAAAATAAGCATAACTAATGTGACAGAAGCATAATAAAAACCTGATAAAAAACAAAGTCTTCCTATATTATTTGTAACCAAACATACATAAATATACCCACATTTCAACATGTGCCTATTATACAAAAATTCTGTTTAAAATCATATTTAAAATGCATATACTCTGTTAAAAATGAGCAAAATTAGTAAAAAAATATTACAGTTTAGCAGCTCTCATTTTTATGTACCTAACCAGACATATCCAACAACTGGAATGTCCACAGAGGTTCCTCACTAAAAGAATACAGGGCATACGTAATATGTCCTATGCAGACTGCCTCAAGGCCCTATCCCTGTATTCTGTCTTCTACAGGCTTTTGAGGGGAGATCTATGCCTGGCACACAGGGCATTGTCAGGCCCCACTCTGATGGACTTCCTGCATATCCACAAAACAAACAGTATCAGAATTACCCATTCTAAAGACTTAAACCTTGCCTGTGATATAAATAGGATCTGCTGGATCAATTTGATGGGAAACCGGAAATTCATCCCTGGTTTGGCACCTATGTCACTGATGCAAACAGGTAACCTGTAAATGGTTCATCTCCCAGGCCCATGCTTACACTTATCAATTGTATCAGAACTTGTCAGAGATTTGGGATGCATGGCTAGGCTTAAAAAGGCTCTTGTGGTCGTTTGCCTAGTAAACACCTATGAATCTATAAACCTATAAAAATATGTTTTCTCACAAAAAAACCAAAAAACTCTGTACTAGGAAAGACAGCTCTGATATAGTAAGACAATTTGCTATTTGCATTTTTAATATTGCTAAGCTGACTGAGATATATAGTCTAACCAAGGCCACACTGCAATTTCTCTGATGCTAATTCAACTGAAAATATATGGTCTAAATCATTGAATCTTAAAAAGTTGTCCATCTAAATGCATATACAATTAAAACTAAAACTCACCTTCTATGTAGCTAGACTCCACACTATCAATTAGTTGTCATAGCCTTGCTTGGTCAATGTTTAATTTGACAATGCATGCTTCTTTAATATCTCCTCCTGTGTGTGGTTTCCTAAGAATGGAAAGAAACCATTAAGTCATAGCAGACGTTACCATCATGTTTCATCACAACCTAATTTGGTATCTTTCAGATATATAGCCCTTGCCTCAAACAAAGGAGATCTCTGATAATTCAAATAAAACTTAATCTTGTTAAGATGCTAAATTTGTCCTGCCTTGACATTTCACAAGACACTAGTGTAACAGTGACACAGGGATAAGAATACTAGTTCACAAATAACACCAAAACTGAACTGCTTCTATTAGGGACTTAAATATAAACTGGAAACAAGTACATTATGATTCCAGGCACCCCTTCTATACCTCCACATTGTCTCTTTCAACTAATAAATCATTTTTTAGACAAGATGTCACATGAGGAAGATAGAGTGCACCACTGTGGATCTTCACATCAATGTCGTCTAATATTCACACATAGTTTATCCAATAACAGACTGCCCATATTTGCTGCATTTGCTATATGGGGACATGAAAAAAATCCTCAAACAAGAAAGAATATTTTACATTAGGAATATGACCAACAACAAGCCAAGAACTTTTATACCAGTGCAGATCTTTAATGCAACTTTTTTAAATCTTCTGCATAACATGACCCATTTGTGTCTGCCATCCACAGTTCATCCTTCATATCAAAAGGAATATGTTACATAAACAGTCACTGTGGTCTAAATAAAACAAAACACCTTACTAAGAGTATGAAATTTAAAGAAGCAAGGAATAAATTAAAGCTAGTAATGACCCAATGTCTATAATCCTAGGAATGTATTATGAACTACTCCGGTACATAAACCCATGCCTTCACCATTTCCTGATGCAAATGGTGATTAAACTGCAAGTCACTTTGGTCCTCTTTCTCTGAATTCTGTAATATAAGCAAATCTCAATAATGCCCAATAGGGTGAGTGTTAATGTGTAATTATGCCCACCCTGGGGCAGCATCAGGCCTCTACACCCCTGGAAGGGCATTAATTACACATTGACACATACCCTGGTGGGTATTATTCGCTTAGAAATGGGGTCTCTGTAAAACAGTTATGTTTTAGTTATTTATTTTTTTAAATACTATATTTTTTTATATATTTTTGATGTAAATAGTTTCTCCACGTAATGTTTCAAACTTGCTGTAGTATATGTTAGCATTTTACATATAAAATATAACACTTAAAAATATCCAGGCATTTACTTAATTTTTTTGTCCCTTGCTCCTAAAACATTTGGTTTGTTGCCAGTCATTGGAGATTGAAGTTACTAAATAATGGCATACATATGAGTTTCAGACTATTATTTTCTTCAGAAAATTCATACTAACACATTTTATAAGAGCAGTAATGAAAATCTGTTCCTATTTTTGAGCCTTTGTTAAGTCCAGAGGTATGTCACCCTCTTTACTGTTGCTTTCACTCAGTTTCTCATGCACACCTCTGTTTCAGAAAATGTATGCTAACACAAATCCTAATAATCAAGTAAACTATGTTCCTATTTTGAGCCTTTGTCCCACATTTATTTTAGGTTTATCCAGATCTTTTGAAATAAGAGTCAACAGACCATACCTTTCAACTGTCCATATTTTTGCAGAATGCCCATAATGCCCAGATGCTTGGCTTGTATGTTTGGTCCCAGCCTCATAAAATGTGTAGTTTTCTGGCAAATCACTGCGGATTGAAATCATTAAATAACGGCAGACTTAATATCCTTCAGATAATACATGCTAATGGGAACCCTGTTGTTCTAGCAACTTTCTAAGTTTATAAGAGTAATATTTAAAATCTGTCCTTATTGTTGGTTGTTTGTCCCTCATTATTTGTGGCTCTTTTCAAATTTCTTGTACTGAGAAGTTGAGAGGTATGGCCAAGAGGTACACAAACCTCTTAACTGATGCTGTTGCTACCAGGGATTGCTCTCACTCTTCACACACACACACACACACACACACACACACACACACACACACACACACACACACACACACACACACACACACACACACACATACACACATACACACACACACACACACACACACACACACACACACACACACACACACACACACACACAGAATCTGTTCCGATTTCATGCACGTATTTGCTCACATACGCAGACAGAAGCACAAACACACACACACACACACACACACACACACACACACACACACACACACACACACACACACACACTCACACACACACAAACGTTTTTCAGTTTCATTTATTTTACACTCGCTAAACAGCAAAAGCGCTACTTAACAAGTGTAACATAACGGCTCAATTGATCTCTCACTCTCATATATACATACAATCTCACACACAGACATGTTTTTTAATTTTAATTTTTTTCTTTATTATTTTACATTTGTTAAACAGCAAAACCACTGCTTGGCAAGTGTAAAATAATGGCATCTGTTATTTCAGTCCAACCTCCATGGCAGCTTGATATGCTGCCGTGAAGTGGCAGACTCATTTTTTCAGCAGGCATTACTTGTATATTAATACCCTGCTGGAGAACGTTCATTCTCCAATCAGGATGCAATCTACACATTGCCCATTCTCTAATGTAAAATATTATTGCCAGATACTAACTCACCAAGAATGCCTATTCTTCTTCATTTACATTGTTACAATTAGTCAAGTGTATACAATGCTTCCAAAACTAAAACCTGAAATGGAGCAGTAATACAAACTTCCCTTTGAGCTCCTAAAGCCCGCAGTCTCTGCTACCCTATACACAGTAAACATATTGTTTGATCATTTTACTAAAGAAGGTATCATTTTATACAGCTGGAAAAAGGCATTTTTGTATTTCTACATAAAGGTGATGTATCATCATCATCATCATCATCATCATCTTCTTCTTTCGGCTGTTCCCGTTAGGGGTTGCCACAGCAGATCACCTGTTTCCATTTCTTCCTGTCCCCTGCATCTTGCTCTGTCACACCAACCACCTGCATGTCCTCTCTCTCCACATCCATAAACCTTATCTTAGGCCTTCCTCTTTTCCTGTTACCTGGTAGCTTCATCCTTAGCATCTTTTTCCCAATATACTCAGCATCCCTCCTCAGCACATGACCAAACCAACGTAATCGTGCCTCTCTGGCTTTGTCTCCAAACCTTCCAACCTGGACTGACCCTCTAATATACTTATTCCTAATCCTGTCCACCCTCATCACTACCCTCTTGTAGACCTTCCCTTTCACTCTTACAGGTACTCGTCTGTCACAAATCACTCCTGACACTCTTCTCCACCCACTCTGAACTATTGACCCCAAGTATTTAAACTCATCCACCTTTGCCACTTCTACTCCTTGCATCCTCACCATTCCTCTATCCTCCCTGTCATTCACACACATATATTCAATCTTAGTCCTGCTGACCGTCATTCCTCTTCTCTCTAGAGCATATCTCCATCTCTCTAGGGTCTCCTCCACCTGTTCCCTACTCTCCCTACAGATAACAATGTCATCTGAAAACATCATAGTACACAGGGACTCCTGTCTGATCTCGTCTGTCAACCTGTCCATCACCATTGCAAATAAGAAAGGGCTCAGAGCTGATCCTTGATGTAACCCCACCTCCACCTTAAACGCATCCATCAATCCCACCACAGACCTCACCGCTGTCACACTACCCTTGTACATATCCTGTACCACTCTTACATACTTCTCTGACACTCCTGTCTTCTTCATACAATACCACAACTCCTCTCTAGGCACCCTGTTATATGCTTTCTCTAAGTCTACAAAAACACAACGCAACTCCTTCTGACATTCTCTGTACTTCTCCATCAACACTCTCAGAGCAAACATCCCATCTGTAGTGCTCCTTCCCGGCAGGAAACCATACTGCTGATCACTAATCATCACGTTGATGTATCACTAAGCCTAAAGAAATACAGATAATTTCTTTGTTGTGATCTCTATCAATAATAGTAAGAAAAGTGCACATTCAGAACTTCTACAATATTTAAAAGGCATTAACTTTTTCTATGGCACAGCACAGCTTCAGAATAACTGAAGGAATATATATTACCTTTATAAATATCAATTTCTTATATGCCCAACTGCACTATAGAAGAGATGTGCTTTTAGAACTATCAAAGGCATTTGATGGAGGTACTCAGAACATATTGTTAAAAATTCCATGTAGCTCTCTTCTCTCATTTACTGCCACCAGATGGTTTGTTAGTTACTTATAAAACAAGCATCAGTCACTCAGGTGGAATAAGGCAATCTCACCCCATCTTGCAGTAATACTTGAGGTCACCCAAGGCTTGTTATTAGGACCTCTCATATTTACAATAAAAGTCCCAGCAAATTAGTGCAATGTGCAGGTCACATAACCATCCTTCTTGCTGAAACTGCTTTATCTGCAGTCAGTATGAACTTACAATATATATCTCAACACTCTGCAATCATGCCTCAGAGTCAAGACTGTACCTTAATGCTCAAAAAACAAAAGCTTTGCATTTTCTAGAAAATGTTATATTGTGGTCAGTCCATCTCCGAATTCCTCTATAGCTAGCACTCTAAATATCCCTTCCTTCAATAGTTAAGGTTGATGACTCACATAAATTGCTAGGAGTTATTAATAATTAGCTCAATTGTAATATTACAAGCGGACTCTATCTTGATCAGAACCAACCCAAAACTATGTTGCTCTGGATGATCAAAGCTTTCCTTTGACCTAGTACAAAGAAAATACTGCAACTATGTACTTAATTTCTTCACTCATTAATTCAGCATATCTACTCACTAAAGAAGCACAGACTGTGCCATGCTTCTTGGCATGGATAACCTTCCTTAAATGTTAATCCATGTCTGTAAGTGTGTCTGTCAGTCTGGGAGTAATTGTTCCTATTAGGATGATTAAACTTCAACATTTCAAGATGCACATATTTTTGTGTGTTAGTATTAAGTCAATAGGTTGTAGGGGTGTTTTGAGTCTGTGTTTTTTTTTTTTTTTTGAGGGTTTTCACTAAAACAAACAGTTTTGTGAGCTGTGACATGGGTTCAAATGGATATGACAAGAAACAACTGTATAAAAGACCAACCTGCCAAATATTAATGTATGCATGTAACACAAAAGCTGAAACTAGACATTAAGAAAGCTGTTGCACATAACAGGTGGGAATAATAACTTTTTGACATAATGACAACACTTTCTATATTATCTTTAAATGTGAGTGGTGAACTATATTAAGAAAGATAAAATGCAAATAGTTGTGCTACAGGAGACACATTTGGAAAGAAAAGAGCATGTGAATTTGATAAAGAAAGGATTTCAGGATGGCTATTCAGCAGAATATCTAGGACAAAGGAAAATAGGAGTACTTATATTAATTGCAAGAGGATCTCTCATGGTGACAGAAGAGGAGAAAATGGTAGATTTGTAGTACAAAGGGACCTCTGACAAGGGAGGAGGATTACACTGACATGTATTTATATTCCACCTAAAACTGCTATAGTGGAGCTTAAGAAATTTCTGGAAGAAATAATCATTTTTCAGCAGGGAATATTACTTATAGGTGGGGACTAAAATTTGATTTGCAACACTGATGATGTATCTGGGGAGCCTAGAAGGGAAAATATAACAAAAATAGGGTAGACTTTTGAAGAAATTTCTGAATATATATGGCACTGAAGATATAAATTCACTAGAAGGAGTTCAGAGTAAATTTACATATTATTCCCAAAGATACAAAATCTGGGCTAGGCTAGACAGAATTTACATTTCACAGGGACATGTGGATTTAATTGAAAGTTTTCATATGCGTCTAATAAATATTTCAGATCATGCATCAATAATAACTAAAATATAAATGCAGCGCAATGAAATAAAAATGAGACACTGATGCTTTGCACCTATCTGTTAAAAAGAAAGGTCTTTAAGGAATGAATAGTGGAAATTATTTGGGAGTTATCATGGAAGACAGAAGCTTCTTTTGAAAATGTAGCTAGGGAATGGGATAAAATTAAAGTGGAGTTTAAAAATAGGGTGGAAATAAAAGAAAGAGAGAGATGGTTAAGAAGTAACAAGAATTATTTAGAGGGACTGTTAAACTATTGCAAAATAGGGGGAATCTCACAGAACAAGAAGAGGAACAACTGCAGAATGTTAAAAAGAAAATAAGGGATTACCTTGATAATACACATGAGTTTAGAAAGACTGTGTTAAGTAACTGTTTTTAATAATAACCCAAGAGCAGAAAAACTTTTAGCACAACAACTCAGTCAGCAGAATGTAGAAAGGGTTGTTGCCAAGCTTAGGGAGCCTATAACAGGGAAGATAGCCAGAGATCTTGTAGAGATACTAGAAATATTTCAGAAATGAATCTGCATAAAGCAAAGAAATATGGAAATCAAGAAAAGGTACAATTAGAAATGTTTATATAAGAATTAAATATGCCAAGTTTTATATATATATATATATATATATATATATATATATATATATATATATATACACATAGGTTATATAGATATAGATTATATAGGCTAAAGGTTAGAGATAGAGATAGACATAGAAACCCTAAAAGTTTTGGAATGCTATTAAATACTCAATCCAGGTAATCCCCATACTCCTAGTCCTTGCCCTGACAATACACCCCTTGAAATTGCTTCCATTTTCAATTCCTACTTCATTGATACTATTAGCAAACTTATGCAGACTTCTAATCTATCCAATCTCCCACCACCTACATGTACCCAACAACAAAATTCCCCCTTCTCACTAAGGCCAATTCCCACAAGCTACATTAAAAAACTCCTCAAACTTAAAACTTGCTCACCATCAACTGACAATCTCCCATCTTTCTTCCTAAAAATTGCCACCTCATCAGTAGCATACCCTGTTTCCATTCTAATTAACCACTCTATCACTGAATCAACTGTTCCTACTCTTTGGAAAAAAATTCTTTACTATACCCATCCACAAAGGTGGAAACTCCACAGAACTTTCTACCTTTCAACCTATTGCCATACTTTCTCTGCTCTCAAAAATGCTCGAACACCGCATACACAAACAACTTATGGCCCACCTCACTCAAGGGAATCTTATCACCCCTACCCAACATGGCTTCCGCCAACACCATAACACCTCTACTGCTCTAATTGCCTTTACCAATACCATTTCCCTTGCCAGAGATAATAATAAACTTGTGTCTTGTCTTTTCTTAGATCTGTCAAAAGCCTTTGATACTGTCTCCCACCCTATCCTCCTCTCAGAATTATCCCAACTCAACCTTTCCTTAGCAACTTTATCCTGGTATAACAGCTACCTTTCTTATAGGCAGTAATCTGTCAAATGGCTGTCTGCTCTTTCTCCTTTTCTCCCCATCAAAATTGGCATCCCACAAGGCTCTATTCTTGGACATCTCCTTTTTAACATCTTCACCAATGAACTACGCAGACCCTGTCCCCAGTCTTCCCTCATACAGTATGCTGATGATACTATTATATCCGTAGCCGACAATCCAACAGAACTACTCACCCTTATACAAACATCATTCAAACATACAGAAACTTGACATACTAATAACCAACTATTACTCAACCCCAAAAAAGAGAAAGCCCCTACTATTCGAAACCAAAACCCCTCTACTACATTAAATCCTCTTTTACAATCTTTTCACTTAATAACACTAACATCACCCCTGAAAACCAGACTAAGCTCCTTGGAATAATCATAGATGGCCAACTGAAATTTGACCTTCACATACATCTCTGTATTAAGAAGACCCACTAAAAGCTTGGCCTCCTGTATAGAAACAAAAGGTTCCTAACCCCTGACTCCAGAATCTCACTAGCTAATGCTCACTTTCTTCCCTACCTTTTCTACACCTCACAAATCTTTACAAACCTTCAGTCTTCTCTTCTCACTAAACTTAAAACAACATACAATAAAGTAGCGAGATTTGCTGCTAATCTGTCATCCAGATCTCACCACTGTCATACCCTCAGGTCACTCAATTGGTTAGAGTTTCCTAATCAACTCAAAGTTTCTCAAATACTCATCATCTACTCCATCATCAATAAACCCTTTTTCTGCCCTAGCATTTCCTCACTAGTCTCACTTAATATCACTCCCCGACCACGAAGAAGCTCTTATAAATTTTTGTTACAGATTCATAAACCTGAAAAAAGGAGGACAGACCCTATACAACTACTCACCCACCATTCAATGGAATAAACTTCCCATGACCCTGAGAAGCACATCTCAGGTCTACAAATTCAAAAGATCTCTCAAAGAATACCTAAAGCACACCTGCATATGTCACTGTAACCACCCCACCTGAATCAAGTTGTTTCTCCATCTCTCCTCTTCTTCTTTATTTCTCTTTCCTTCCCTACTCTAATTACCTTCTTTTATGATTTGTTTTCTTTCTCCAGTTAACCTGCTTCTTCTACCTAATAAGTACATTACTTTCTTCTTCTGCTTCTCCTCTCTGTTCATGACTTCCTCTGTACTATCTCTTAACCTACTACTAATATCCAATCCTCCTGTTGTCTACTACTTGTAACTGATCAATATATGTAGCCCCATTATCTAATTTTCTACATGTTTGTGCATTCAGCATGTTTATCTGTTTAACTATATTGTATATAAGTCTAGCTTTCTTTATTGCTGTCTCATATATTGCTATTCTTATTGTGTTATACACTTATTGTAACATGCATCTCTCAGTTATATTTGTACTGTTGGAGCTTTTCTCTCTGAGCCTCCACTGAAAAGGGGCTTTGTCCCAGACATACTATCCCGGTCAGCAAATGTCAAATAAAATAAAAAATAAAATAAATAGATGATGCTCAATTACTAACAGTTAGGATAGGAGAAGACAATATAAAAATGGTGATGTATAACCAATCTACAGGAAATCCCCATAAATAGATGGTATTCCTGTGGAAGGTTGGAAACTAAGAGGAGAGAAACTGATAAAGATCTGGAAGGTTTTGTTTAACAGTATTTTAAAAGGAGGAGAAGCACTGACATCCTGGAAGAAAGTGGTAGTGGCTGTAATACTTAAAGATGGTAAAGATCCTTCATCTCCAGCTTAATATAGGCCAATTTCAAGTTCCAAACCATGATTATAAACTGTTTATGTCTATAATGGCTAAAATAATGCAAATGTGATGCCAAAACTGATAGATATGGATCAATGTGTTTTTTTTGGAGCAGAGGCAAACATCTGACAAGATTAATAGAACCACAAAAACAGTCACCAACCCACACAGGTTCCTGAGTTCTGAATAAATCCAAAAGCAAGTAATGATAAAAACACAGAAGAACTCAGGTACGACCAAGGTTCCAGTTTCAATTGAAGTTTTAATGTTAAAGCATAAGCGCTTTTGCAGGAAAATCTGCTTCATCAGATGCTAATAAGATTAATAGAACAATGATGATTTAGAGGGAAACAGAATGTAAGAAAATCCCTCTGTTATTAGTGGGTTGTGATGCCCAGTAAGCATTTGACAGAGAAAAGCGGGAGTTTATGAGCAGGGCAATTGAAGCATTTGTATTCCCTGATAAAATTATAAGATTGATTAGAAAGATATATGAGGGATCACAGGCAAAAACTAAAGTGGATGAGTTCCTTTCTGATATGTTCTGTTTGAGCAGAGGAGCCAGGTAGGGGTGTCTTCTTTCTCCCTTGTTATTTGCATTATATTTAGAACCACTGGCCAAAAAATAAGGGACTCAGAAATTCAAGGATATAAATAGTATGGTAGTTAAGAAAAGCTAGGTTTATTTGTAGATTATATTATTTCTATACCTGATAAAAACAGAAAAGGGCATTTCAGTGTTGTGGAATGTTTTGAGATAGTTTCAAGTCTTTTCAGGATACAAAATTAATGAAGATAAAACAAAGGCAATAGCTGGAAAGTATGTACCCGCACATAAATTGGTTCAGCAATACCCATATTTATGGGGACATGATAAAATGAAGTACTTAGGCGTATGGATTAAAAAGGATTCTGTTATGGCAGCTAAGGATATGTGGTGAGATTAAACAAAACATAATACAAAAATTGAAACTCTGTTTTATGGATATGGATAGCTAGATACATGCAGCCAAAATGTTTTTAGTCACTTTAGTTTTATACATAGGTCAGGTATATTTTTATCAACCAGAAGAGAAGTTGTGGATAGCAATTAATAAAGAGCTGAAATATTTTATCTGGTGGTGGAAGATGGCAAGAGGAAAGTGGAATAAGCTGATTCTTCCAATAGAACAAGGCAGCTTGGGATTACCTGATTTGAATGGGGTATTTTGGAGCTACACAGTTAAGGTTCCTATATGTAGCACAAACAGAAAATTATAATTCAAAGTGAAAAGGGATGATGATGAAATGGGGGAGGTCAAGAAATAAGGAGAGACTGGAATTTTGGATGCAGATCCTAAAAGGAGAATAACAGTAACAATACAGAATATTATATTCATAAACAGGTAGAAAGTATTCGAAGAACTAAACCAGCACGGGAATGGTGAAAGGAGATTCTGCCAATAGGGATGACTACAATTAGGGATACAAGCAATAGGTAAGAGGGGGCTGGAATTTACTGGAGAAAACTGACAAAGGAACCATGGGAGCAAATAATTAGAGAGGGAAATGTAATTGAATGGGAAGAGGCCAAGAATTTCTTTGTACTGCAGGCTGGAGATTGTCTTCCCTATCAAGGATTTATGTCAGAGAATAGGAAAGGGATAGGGGGATCCTAAGCAAAAGACCAGCACTGGTAGTATTTTTGGTAGAATCTTGAACGCAAGCTGCTGTTAAAAAAGGGAGTATATAAAATATTGCTGATAACTATAAGAATCGATCAGAGAAGGTTAGAAAGGACTGGGAAGAGAGACTGGATAAGCAATTCACAAAGAAACAATGGGGGCGATATGTATGGCTCCCAAATATGCAGCAAAGTCTAGAAGATTTAGGACCTTTGCTTGGAAAGTGTATACATAAGTATTTTTATACTCCAAGTAGACTCCAAAGAAATTTTCATCAGGTCGATAGCAAATGTTGGAGGTCTGATGGGGAAGAAAGAGGAAATTGGGAACATATTTTGGGGAGTGTAATGAGCTAATAGACTTTAAACATTCCCTGCAAACTACTCTATCATAAATACTGGGTGAATAAATTGGCATAACTAAGGAAAGGATTTTTTGAGCTATGATAAAGAGAATCAGAGTTGCCTAGATATAGTAAGAGTTGAGTCTAATTATAGTATTTGGCAAAAAACAATTGCTAGAAAATGGAAACCAAAGTCTCAATCAACTGTACTGGAAGTAGTAAATATAGTAACAAAGATGAAACAACTGGAAATGGTATCTTTAGAAAAGGGTAAGAGCAAACTACATAGAATAAAATGGGAATTGTGGGAACAATACATGTAGAATAATGTTTTGGAGGAGTAATGACGTTTAAAAGAAGGTAGGATTTGAATGAGCTTTGTAATGTTTGACTAACAATGACTAGATAAGTGAGGTATAATGTTTACAACTAAAAATATGTCAATATGGTTTGTTTTCATTTACATAAATGTATGATTGTCTCTGTCATAAGTGATAATTTAATATATTTCTTGTTTAAAAAATAAAGGATAATGAATTTGTTTGTTCTCACTATCAGCAGTATTATTTGTCTCACATCATGTTCATATGCATAACATAAGGAGGACTTGCATACACACTTTTTACATGTAATTGATATACACTGAGAAAATGATTTTCACAATTCCAGACAGACAGTTGTGGAATCAAAAGTAATATGTTTTTCAGGCAGGAATTCCTGAGAACAAAACTACAGATGACAGAGCAACAAAAATAATGTAATAAAGACAGAAGTGAAAGCTATGAGCTCAGAAGAGGTATGCCAGCAAGCAGAAGGCAATGCAGAAATCAAATTTAACATTAAATAGAAACTTCCAATAGCCACTGTCATGTAAACTTTTATATCACCAGCATAGCCCCCACCCACCCCATAGAGAAAATGAAAATACCCTTAATTTCAAAAATAAGGCCAGCTTCTTAGTTGTTTTACTCTACAGTCTTAGTTAAATAGTTTTATGTCTCTCCACGGAGACATTGTTATTGATCCAAAAATGCATATGTGAATTATAAGCCACAGTCATAGTTTCAAAATGGCATGTTGAATTTCTCATGACACGGATAACATGTACATGAACAGCTACTGGTAATACAGGAACTAATGACAGTTATTCGGGTTATACTTATCCTGTAGCCTTATGCAGCAACTTATATCTCGAAGCTACTGACATTTTAGTCAAGGTATTCCAGTAAAGCTTAGTGTCACTTACGTTACATACAGTTTGCCTGTTTTAATGGTAACACACCTTAAGAAGAAGAACCAACAGCAAATGAGGAAAGAGACTAGGGTGATGGATAATGGGAAGTAGGCAAAGTGACTGAGAAGCAAATAATGCATTGATGCATATAATGCAACACCAATTACAAACAAGGAATTATTATCCCTGTCGATAGACTGTATGAAGAATTGTGTGCTGTTGGAGAGATTTTCTCTTCGCAACAACATACTCACCACTGTGGTATATCAAAGAGAGGCAGCAGTGGTGGTGAATACTAGTACTGTCTTCCTGAAGAGATGGCAAGGTCAGAAAAGGTAAATAAAATTGAGAATACATAAACAGACAACAGGCAATTCTTATGGGGGATTAGGGGAAAAAAGAATCTGTTGTTTAGGTAGGACCTGCAGTTTATTCAGTCAGTAATGAAATGGGAAGACAAGGTGGGCTATACAACCCTTCTGCCATCAAAATTAGTGTTTCAAGATGTTTCCCCATAATGAGGAGATGAATCCAATTAGAGCTAAAAAAAACACATTCTGTTATACAGATGTCAATATGTAATAAATAGCAAATGCAGTATTCAAAGGAACTAGCCATTGTATTTTAATGTAACCATCCAGCCAGTTCAGTTAATCATTCCTTTTTTACCATACCAGTTGTTCTTTTCTCTCCCTATCATACTGTTTAAGTTTATGATTTGCTAAGTCACACATATATGGAACAAACCTTCTCAACCTTCTCAAAAGCTAAGAATACATCATCCATGGGTCCTGGTAACATACCAGATGCCTTCATTGTCAGTACCAAATACAATCTGTGTCTGAACCCTACTTAACCTCTTTCATCTAAGCCTCTTCACCGTTTACATTCCCAAAGCCTGAGAAACAGCAATGGTAATAACAATACATAAGGGTCTCCCAGCCACAAACCCAGGTAACTGTAAGTACACTAGTCTCACTAGCCTCGTATGTAAATCTGTCAAATGTATTAGCTCAAACCTCATTCTTCTGAACATTGAAAATTAACCCTGGACTTTCGTCCTTTTGATTTTATCTAAGGCAGGTATTGCCTCCTTAACCTCTTTAATAAGTAATGCATTGCTCCTGGATCAGGATGACCTCCCCCCCCTCATTTCCTTTGAGTTGTTGAACAATAGTCCTGATCAATGTATATTGGTGCTTCTCCACAGGATAACCTCAGCCGTAGATTCCACAAATAGGATAACATTTTTTCTTTTAATTCATGGCTTCTGTAGTTGATCTTCTTATTTGCTGTTGGTTGTTCATACATATCTTACTCTCTTGTTTGTGCTCACAGCAGTATCCCAGCAATGAGAACTTCTGTGTATTCCCTAATCCTCTCCCAGGTGTGGGGGATGGGATACTCGCATCACTGCAGGGGCTCACAATGCCCTCCCCATATGAGTGTATGCTCCTGCACATTCACAAATGAGGAATGGCTTGGTGAGTCATGACTCCTCTCCAAGACCCCCACTGTAATGAGAGATTGTGTCTTTAAGTGTACTGCTCTGTACCAACCTACCCCACCAGGAGGGGCATGCCCAATATCACCTGCCACTGCTGTCAAGCATCCAAGCCAATACTCAAACTCAGGTCTCCTGGGATATAGTCAGGGTTTTTTTTCCCAAAACAACTATTGCTTAGATTAGGGATTTTCAATCCAACAGCCACAGGGAATGTAATGTCATCCATTTGGGCTGGTTTCTACTTGTCTTAGGTTGCAGTCAGGGTATACTGTCATATATCCATGATATTAATAACATTAAGAATTCCATTAAAAGATAAACATCATGATAAATTATAATTTTGTCACCTATGCCTTGCATTATTGCTTGATTTAATAAAAGTAAAACCATGGGAAGAGTCCATAAGGAATAATCAATGATAACCCAAACCAGGATTGAAACAGAGTTACAGAGAAAAAGAGAAGATGCAAACTGATCAATATGCTGCAATAAACTCTTTTTTTGCTTTGTTTTTTATTTTTTGTTTTTTTTTTCCTTATGGGAGAGGCCTTTCATAGTCTTTTTCAAGGTAGACAAGGAATTATGACTCAGACAGAAGAGAACCAGCCGGAAACACAGGAGTACAACCCCCTCCCATCCTATAACAATACAAATCTTAAAAGAGAGGATACATACCCCCTCCCATTCTATAACAATACAAATCTTAAAAGAGAGGTTAAATACCGCCTCCCATCCTATAACAATACAAATCTTAAAAGAGAGGTTAAATACCGCCTCCCATCCTATAACGATACAAATCTTAAAAGAGAGGATACATACCCCCTCCCATCCTATAACAATACAAATCTTAAAAGAGAGGTCAAATACCACCTCCCATCCTATAACAATACAAATCTTAAAAGAGAGGATACATACCCCCTCCCATCCTATAACAATATGATTCTTAAAAGAGAGGATACATACCCCCTCCCATCCTATAACAATACAAATCTTAAAAGAGAGGTTAAATACCATCTCCTATCCTATAACAATACAAATCTTAAAAGAGAGGATACATACCCCCTCCCATCCTATAACAATACAAATCTTAAAAAAGAGGTTAAATACCGCCTCTCATCCTATAACAATTCAAATCTTAAAAGAGAGGTTAAATACCGCCTCCCATCCTATAACAATACAAATCTTAAAAGATTGTAGCTTGCTATAGATCCCCACCATGCCCCAAGATTCTCACTACTCCTTTCTAAACATACTGTAAAATATTAAGATACAACCAAACACCCTAATACTGGGTGATTTCAACTACCGTGCCATTAACTGGGAAAACTACTCGGGTACCAACTCCTTTTCCCAACGGTTCTTGGAATTCATAAATTCCAACGCCATGGATCAACTAATCCATTGTCCCACCAGGGGCTCCAATATCCTAAAACAAGTGGAGTACCTCAGGTTTCAGTCCTGGGACCACTCTTGTTTGGCATCTACTTCTCTGAAGTACAGGCCAACACTAAGGGACTCTGGCTAACAAAGTTCGCAGATGACTGCAAACTGGGAGCCATTATTGAATCCCCAAATGATGTGGGTATTCTAAAAAAGGGCCTTACAGCAACAGATGCCTGGTGCCAGAGCCATGGGCTCAAGCTTAATGCCAAGAAATGTATAGTTATCCACTTTGGAAAAAAACATGTACCCGTGAATTCCCACATAAGTGGCAGTACATGTACCCGTGAATTACCACATAAGTGGCAGGACACTAAACATTGAGCCAGTAGTTCTTGTAAGCACTACAGTGAGCTTGGCTGATATTGTTACAGCAACCTCTTCCAAAACAAAAACTTGTTTGTTAAGTAACAATATTTCCTTTGACATTTCTTAACCTTTCACTGTATTTCGCAGTTCTCATCCTCCCCCACCATTGTGACAGACATTTATGATACAAAGAGGAAAGAGCCAAGCAAACCATGCTTTGAGGCACAGATGCTGTTTAAATGCACGCATGCAATGCTGTTTCAATCACTCTCAAACAAATGCAGAAGCAGACACAGAATTTGGCAAACCCAATAAAAGTGCTATGATCATAACCAAAACCTTGACTTTTACCTCAGTGAAAACTTGTTGTACCTTTTTCCTATGAATGTGAATGTGTAACAATAGAGCCAATACATAGATATTCAGGTTTCTGCTCTAAAAAGATCTGAGTTATTGTACAATCTTACCAATTTATATGGTTAATCAGTCATTAGAAAACTTTAAATGCCTACATCAGCAGTGATTAGATTTCATTATCCAGAATCAGTACTTTCCGTTCTATGACATTAATACCACATGGCCAGTCATTACAAACAATGAGAGCTTACACTCAACTAGAAAGCAAAAACATAATACTCAGCAGAAAACAAAATGCATGACATTTACAGTTTGCTGCTATTGCTGATAGTGCATTCTTGTTAAACAAAAATGCAACAAGAAATTGATAGCAGTTGGTGGTTTTAGGAAACAGGGCATTCAAATACGCATTTTTTAGGAGGCTTGTTGGTTTGCAGAGGTATTTCTTCGGTTCTACCTCACATAAACGAAACACCACAACACCGACAACGCAATCACCGACGCCACATAACCGACAGTACAAAAACACGAAATCCCACATGCCCGACAACGAAATAACCGACGGTACACAAACACGAAACCTCATACACTTCACACACCACAATCAACAACCTAAACACATTCCCCGTCCAAAAACCACATACACAACACAAGCACACCAAAATCCCTACAAACCCACACTAAACCACACATACACAACTACCTACAACCCTGACCCAAACCCTAACCCTAAGGTCCGTCACTACCGCACACTTACCTGACCCGCTCCCTAACCCTAACTCACTTATCCCGCCCCTAACCCAAACACAATCACTACCGCACACTTACCTGACCCGCTCCCTAACCCTAACTCACTTATCCCGCCCCTAACCCAAACACAATCACTACCGCACACTTACCTGACCCGCTCCCTAACCCTAACTCACTTAACCCACCCCTATCCCCACTTACCTTACTCGCACCCTAACATCCGTCACTACCGCATACTTACACAGCCTTTTCCCATTTCGGCATCCTCGGCGTCGGTGCTTTCATCCGTCGGGTCGGTCTTCTGCTTGTCGATCTTCTTGGTCCCGTCGCGTCGGTCTTCTGTGCTGTCGATCTTCTGGGGCTCGCGATTTCCCTGTCGATGTTCCGGCGTGTCGGTGAAGTGAGGTAGAACCATTTCTTCTGCACCTACTGCTGCTTTTCCTTCTTCACAAACAACATTGCACTAGAGAGCTCACACGGATTATATACAGATAACTAGAGAGCTCACACAGATTATATACAGGTAACTAGAGAGCTCACACAGGTTATATACAGATAACTAGATAGCTCACACAGATTATATACAGATAACTAGGGAGCTCGCACAGATTATATACAGATAACTAGAGAGCTCGCACAGGTTATATACAGATAACTAGAGAGCTCACACAGGTTATATACAGATAACTAGAGAGCTCACACAGATTATATACAGATAACTAGAGAGCTCACACATATTATATACAGATAAATAGAGAGCCCACACATATTATATACAGATAACTAGAGAGCTCACACATATTATATACAGATAACTAGAGAGCTCACACATATTATATACAGATAACTAGGGAGCTCACACATATTATATACAGATAACTAGAGAGCTCACACAGATTATATACAGATAACTAGAGAGCTCACACAGGTTATATACAGGTAACTAGAGAGCTCACACAGGTTATATACAGATAACTAGATAGCTCACACAGATTATATACAGATAACTAGAGAGCTCGCACAGATTATATACAGATAACTAGAGAGCTCACACAGGTTATATACAGATAACAAGAGAGCTCACACAGATTATATACAGATAATTAGAGAGCTCACACAGATTATATACAGATAACTAGAAAGCTCACACATATTATATACAGATAACTAGAGAGCTCACACATATTATATACAGATAACTAGAGAGCCCACTCATATTATATACAGATAACTAGAGAGCTCACACAGATTATATACAGATAACTAGAGAGCTCACACAGATTATATAAAGATAACTAGAGAGCTCACACAGAGTATATACAGATAACTAGAGACCTCACACAGATTATATACAGATAACTAGAGAGCTCACACAGATTATATACAGATAACTAGAGAGCTCACACAGGTTATATAAAGATAACTAGGGAGCTCACACAGATTATATACAGATAACTAGAGAGCTCACACATATTATATACAGATAACTAGAGAGCTCACACAGGTTATATACAGATAACTAGAGAGCTCACACAGATTATATACAGATAACTAGAGAGCTCACACAGATTATATACAGATAACTAGAGAGCTCACACATATTATATACAGATAACTAGAGAGCTTACACATATTATATACAGATAAATAGAGAGCCCACACATATTATATACAGATAACTAGAGAGCTCACACAGATTATATACAGATAACTAGAGAGCTCACACAGATTATATACAGATAACTAGAGAGCCCACACAGATTATATACAGATAACTAGAGAGCTCACACAGATTATATACAGATAACTAGATAGCTCACACATATTATATACAGATAACTGGAGAGCCCACACATATTATATACAGATAACTAGAGAGCTGACACAGATTATATACAGATAACTAGAGAGCTCACAAATATTATATACAGATAACTAGAGAGCTCACACAGGTTATATACAGATAACTAGAGAGCTCACACAGATTATATACAGATAACTATTGAGCTCACACAGAGTATATACAGATAACTAGAGAGCTCACACATATTATATACAGATAACTAGAGAGCCCACACATATTATATACAGATAACTAGAGAGCTCACACAGATTATATACAGATAACTAGAGAGCTCACACAGAGTATATACAGATAACTAGAGAGCTCACACAGAGTATATACAGATAACTAGAGAGCTCACACAGCTTATATACAGATAACTAGAGAGCTCACACAGATTATATACAGATAACTAGAGAGCTCACACAGATTATATACAGATAACTAGAGAGCTCACACAGGTTATATACAGATAACTAGAGAGCTCACACAGATTATATACAGATAACAAGAGAGCTCACACAGATTATATACAGATAACTAGAGAGTCCACACAAATTATATACAGATAACTAGAGAGCCCATGCAGATTATATACAGATAACTAGAGAGCTCACGCAGATTATATACAGATAACTAGAGAGCTCACACAGATTATATACAGATAACTAGAGAGCTCACAAAGATTATATACAGATAACTAGAGAGCTCACACAGATTATATACATCTAAATAGAGAGCTCACATAGATTATATACAGATAACTAGAGAGCTCACCCTGATTATATACAGATACTAGAGAGCGCACACTGATTATATACAGATGACTAGAGAGCTCACGCAGATTATATACAGATAACTAGAGAGCTCACACAGATTATATACAGATAACTAGAGAGCTCACACAGATTATATACAGATAACTAGAGAGCTCACACAGATTATATACAGATAACAAGAGAGCTCACACAGATTATATACAGATAACTAGAGAGCTCACACAGATTATATACAGATAACTAGAGACCCCACACAGATTATATACAGATAACTAGAGAGCTCACACAGATTATATACAGATAACTAGAGAGCTCACACAGATTATATACAGATAACTAGAGAGCTCACACAGATTATATACATCTAACTAGAGAGCTCACACAGATTATATACAGATACTAGAGAGCTCGCACTGATTATATACAGATAACTAGAGAGCTCACACAGATTATATACAGATAAATTATGGGTAAAATAATGGGTATAGTTCCCCATACTAAAGGGGTGGCGTAAGCCACAAAACTATGGGCTAGGCTTGTAAATGCCCTCGGGCAGATAGCCTAGTATGAACCTATGAACCTATATTCTGCCAAGTTACACCGTGCCAGCAAATGGAATGTGCATACTTTTTAACACAATATCATTGAGCTAAACTAACTGTAAAGCCATCAGTCACCTTACATTCTCCTATGGGGTTCGCACTTTCAAACAAAGGCAAAGGATAGGATAACTATTTAATTATTTATTATTTATTTGACATTTGTTTGCCTGGAAAGTGCAACTGGGTGAGTGCCCATTTTCGGCGGAGGCCAGGGGTAGTAAAGCTCCAGAGACAATTAGTGTATTACCTTATTTTATTACAGAGCAGCAAAGAACGTTTTCACATACAAGAAAGAATATACAATAATGTATAGCATATATTTTTTTCATATATTAGATGAAACATACTTGCACATTAATTGCAAACATTAGATATTACTAAGGAGACTATATACATGAGACAAGTTAAAAGTCTCTGTAATGCATATAACTACAAAAGCATCTCGCTTTATCCCAAACACTACAGTTCTGATGTATGTTAAATTTAAAGCACGTGTAATTTAGTTTTCATCAACTGAGCTACAATCCACCATCAGATTTTTCTAACATCTAGTACAAAGCAAATGATATTTTGAACTATGATTAGTTACACTATTATAAACATACCTGCACACACAATTCGTTTCAGCCTTTTTTGACAAACTCATACAAAGAACCTTAATATTCTTATCATCACTGCCCTGAACATGATATTGAATGAGTAAAAATGTTTTAAAAATAATGCAAGTATTATTCATTATTATCCCCTACCATCCTTCCCAGGGCAATAGTACCAAATGGACATTTTATACAGACTGCCGTTAGTATATTAAGGAAAAGTACAGCAGGCCACAGCTGTTTTAAAACAAATACAAGATGACATAAATAACTATATGTACATATAATTGATAATTGTTGTTGTTGTTTGTCTTTCAGCTTTTCCCGGTTAGGGGTTGCCACATCGGAAATCCTGTCCGCTAATGATTGGCAGTAGATTTTCACGAACACCGAGTTGCCAGCTCATTGTCCAACCTTCAACGAAAGCACACCCATTTACACATGTCTTTCGAACACCCATCCAACCGCAGGGAGGACATGCAGACTCCACACAGAAGGCACTCCCCACATTTCAGCCGAGAATCGAACAGGAGAACCTCTTGCTGTGAGGCAACAACGCTACTGCTGCACCACTCCAGATTGTTGAGTTCCTGTGCTTTGAAGAAAAAGAGCAAGGAACATAACCAATATTTTAAACATTAAGAAAAATCACTTCTGCATATAATAAACAGTTCTTTTTTCTCCAGCTCTCTGAATGACTTTATTTCGCCCTTTGAACATATGACTTCTGCATATTTTTGTAACAGCTATATAAAAATATAAATAGAGACAATCAGATACAACATTTTCATCCAGAAATTATGTTTGCAGCACTAACACTAAATAAATTCAGTTTCAGGGTGCCTTCAGTGAATACACTGCTACACAATCAAGTTTCAAGTTTCTCCCAATGACTTACCTACTCTGGAAATTAAACTATAAAATTTGAAAGCTAGAATACCAGAAAAAGTACAGCTAATGAGCTTGTGTCTAATGCCAGAGATTATAGTTATTGGCTGTTTCGGCAGTTTTTCCATTTCTTTCAACTTTTCTGGATTAAAGGCCTGTGTTTGAGCTTGTTTCCCCTCTTCCCCTGTAACTAGTCTAGTCCAGATACAGATTTGCTGTATCCAAGACTGTTTGTAAGCTTCTGAGCCCCCCAAGTCTTTCTGTGTTGGTGGGAAGCCTTTTAGCTTAACAGTGGGAGTAGTAAGCACTAGGTAGCCTATCTACCACAAGAGGAGTGGTTTCTGGCCCAACAATTGTGGTTTATTGGCCGTTTGGGCAGTTTTTCTATATCTTTCAACTTTCTGGTTTAAAAGCCCGCATTTGCGCTTTTCCCACATTTCCTACAACTAGTCTAGTCCAGATACAGATTTGCTGTATCCAGGACTGTATGTAAGCTTCTGAGCCCCCAAACCTTTCTGTATTGGAGGGAAGCCTTGTAGCTTATCAGTGGGAGTGGTAAGCACTAGGTAGCCTATGTACCACAAGAGAAGTGGTTTGTGGCCCAGAAATTGTAGTTTATTGGCCTTTTGGGCAGTTTTTCCATCTCTTTCAACTTTCTGGTTTAAAAGCCCATGTTTGCACTTGTTTCCCACCATTCCTGTGACTAGTCTAGTCCAGATACTGACTTGCTGTATCCAGGACTGTTTGTAAGCTTCTGAGTGGTGCCAAAGTCTGCTCTTCAATTTTTCCCTTAGATCTACCAGTTCTCTCCTCTCCTGCACTTATACTAGCTTATTAGTCTAGCACTTTACCAGACTTCTTGTAGCAATTATTGTATCACACAAAAGTGCTACCAGCACTAAACATTCTACAAGGAAACAGATCCAGTACTTATTATCAATGCTCACCCCTCCAGGCATGTCTAAAGGTCAGTTCCCTGTGCTTTCTCCTATTAACCTGGTGAACTTGGGCATCCCGAGGCAATGTAGCAACTGCCTCATATAAACCGACAACCCTCTCCTCTTACCTCTCAACACTTAGACTTGCGAGAGATGCACTTATATATCCAAACTGGAGGACACGCACTCTCCAGCCAAGTCTGGAATAGCTGGTCAAGAGAAGAAGGTCAACACTTGCACCACACCACATGGAACGCATAGCCCTCCAGAACACACACCAGCACTGCTTTCACATAAAAACACAAACCACACACCCACCTTCACGGAGGCTCTCAATAAAAATCTACCCAAACAGCAGAGACCACCAAGGCAGAAACGCACTTGACTACCACAACACAACACTAATCACGAGACACATAACTCCCCTAAACAGTGTGCCACTCAACCAAAGCCCCTAAGGCAAAACAACATGCGCAACACACTAGTCATAGGTGACTTCGATAGTGAGGCACACTGATGTCCCACTCACTAGGTTGAATAAGGAGAAAGTAACAGTCAGCTGCCTATCAGGTGCCAGGATCCACCACATAACTCAATGCACTCAGGTCCCTCAGTAACAGGTACAAATATGACTCTGTCATTGTACGTGTGGGTGTGAATGACCTGAGATGTAACAACAGGTACAAATATGACTCTGTCATTGTACATGTGGGTGTGAATGACCTGAGACGTACCTCCCTGGACTACATGAAAAGAGACATGGAGGAGCTATCAGATTATGTATCCCAAACGGGTATGACCCTAGCCCTGAGCAGCATCCTACCATCACCTAGAATGATACCACAGTACAAGCAGAAAATGACTGATTTCAACAACTGGCTTAGTTTCTTATGTCATTCTAAGGGGATCCAGTATCTGTCTGCCTGGTATGACATGATTGACAGACCTTGATGCTTTGCTAGAGATGGCCTGCATCTGTCACCCCTGAGCTTCCGGATACTGGCCAAGGTAAATGCCACCCCTATGCTGCCTTTTTTAGGCGGCGTTCCAAAGACCACATTACTACAGTAACAGCTACAAACAAATGCAATTGGAGGGTCATGGTCATACTGTTCAATGCTAGAAGTATAAATCTCAAAATGCACTTGCTAGAAGCACTCCTTAAAATGGAGAACATTGACATTTGTGCTGTAACAGAGACCTGGTTCAAGGCAGTAGAAAGCACCCCTGCACTACCATGCTATAACTAATTCCACACCTTTTGGCCTCAGAAGTTGGACCAAAGCTCCGAAAGTGGTGTTGTTTCCGTATTCATAAAGGATGCACTCAACTCTATACTGGTAGCCCAAAATAACGCATCAGAGATACTTCAGGTGCAGCTAACATTAGGTAAGACAGTGATTCAGGTTGTAGCCTGCTATAGGTCCCCAACCATGTCCCAAGACTCGCACTCCACGTTCCTAAGCACCCTGGAGAATATTACGGTCCAACCTAACACTCTCTTACTAGATGACTTCAACTACCCTCCATTAATTGGGAAAACTACTCATGTACCCAAACACCTGCCCAACGTTTCCTGAAGTTCATTAATTCCAATGTCCTGGACCAGCTCGTTCTTACCCCCACTAGAGGTAGCAACATCCTTGAACTGGTCATTAGTAACATGGGCGACCGTTGCTCTACACCAATAGTCATCTCCTCCCTGGTTATATCTGACCACAAACTAATCACCTTGGAAATCCACATCCATCTCATCCACCCACCCCCACCCCTCACAAAGGTATCCACCATGAAAAACTTCTCCAAAGTTAACTTTGGGCTCCTAAAAACAGAGGTGGCTAACTTCATGGCACCCATCCAAATGGAGAATAGTTGCATGTCCGCCGAATTATACACCAGTGCACTGTACGAACACGTACACAAATGCATGGATCTCTCCATACTCGATAGAACCAAGATGCTCTCCTCCAAAAAAAGGAAGCCAATCTGGTGGTCCCCTGCCATAAACAAACTCTACAACAGAAGGAGAAAACTGATGCAGAATAAGGTGAAGTCCCAAGACTGGAAAAACTACCTTATCAGCCTCAACAAAAAGTTGAGATCTCTCATCAAATTCTCTAAAGCTAGCTATGAAAACAGAATTGCAGCAGATAGTAAAGACAACCACAAGGCCTTCTATAGTTATGTAAAGAATCTCCATGGCAATACCCAGATTTGCTCTGAGCTCCTGCACAATGTTACCTCCTATACCAAGCCAACAGATATTGCCAATATACTGGCCGACAGATTCAGTGCCAACTTTGCTCCTCTCCCCTCCCCCAAAGGACCAATCACAATACCAGTAGATTATTAGGCACCCAGTATTACTGCTGCACAGGTTAAAACAGCACTGTCCAAGGCCAAGAATACAGCTTCCATGGGACCTGACAATATCCCTGGCTGTGTTCTATATGAACTACAGAGTGAACTGGCACCTCACCTGTGTGCCCTGTTCAATCACAGCCTCACCTCAGGCTTTGTCCCTACAGTCATCCCTCTCCACAAAGGAGGAGCGACTACAGACCCTGGAAACTATTGCCCCATTAGGCTGATGAGTCTGATATAGAAACCTATGGAACGCATCATTATGGACCTAATAAACAAGGATATAGGGAATCTCCAAACTCTGGATACCACACACTTTGGTTTTTTGAAGGGTAGATCATGCCTGCTCAACTTGGTCAACTTCTTTGAGTCAGTCACCAGAGTTGTGGATGAAGGCAAGGAGGTTCATACAGCCTACCTTGATCTGGCCTAGGCCTTTGATACCATTCCCCACTCAGGAATCATAGAAAAACTCACTAAGCTAGGCATCAACTCCTTTATCACTAGGTGGGTTGTAAACTGGCTCACAGATACAACCCACAGTGTGAAAGTAGCTGACTTCAAGTCAGACTGCAGACGAGTCAGGAATGGAGTCCCACAGGGTTCGGTCCTGGGTCCTCTCCTGTTTGGTATCTACTTCTCTGAAGTCCAGGCCAACACAAAGGGACTCTGGCTGACAAAGTTCACAGACGATTGCAATTTGGGAGCTATTATTAACTCCCCAAGTGATGTTGACATCCTACACAATGGCCTCACTGAGACCAGAGTCTGAGACCTCAGTCAGAACCATGGTCTTAAGCTCAATGCCAAAGACTCTGTCATCATCCCCTTTGGGAAAAACAGGGTTCCCATGAATTACCGCATTGATGGTAGTCCACTGAGCACAGAAGGCATTATAAGAGATCTGAGAACACAGGTTGACAGCAACCTCTCTTTTGATCACCACATTGCCACTGTGGTCAGAAAGTCCTTCTCTGTGGCACATCTCATTACTAAGGGTTTTGCATCCAGGAAGAAAGAGGTCATTGCCTCCCTCTACTCTTCCCTCATTAGGCCAATCATTGATTAGAATGCTCCATTTGGCATGTACTTCACTACACACCTGCAACAACTGGAGAGGCTGCAAAAGTACCCCACAAAGAGGATCCTAGGTCTTAAACACTTGTCCTATATGGACAGACTCAAAAAACTCCAACTATTCTCTGTCTCATATTGTCTACTTAAAGGCAATCTCTGCTTGACTTACAAAGCCATGTCTGACCCAGCTCTGTTAGAAATGCTACATCTAAAGAAATCCCAATCCCTCTGCACCACACGGTCCAGAGACCTCAACCTCATTACCACAATCAACAGAATGTACTGGAGGGACAGGTTCGTAACCCAGAGACTGCCCATGCTATGGAATAGACTTCCCATACATGTCAAGCCGAGCATCTCGCTGACCCTCTTCAAGAGAAATCTTTATGAGTGGATAGGAAATAGAAAATTCACCCCGGGGATAACTCCAGTGCCTCTACTCGACAGAGGCACGGGGAACTAAGGTCGGGTGGCACTATGCCAGGGTAATCCTATGGGTAGGCTTGTAAAGGCCTTGGGCCATTAGCCTAGTACACACCTATGAAGCTATGAACCTATGGCAGCAGCAAAAACAGGTAGCTTGTTTACATTTCTAGTATAGCTTGCAACCGTCCCTGCTTTTGCAGAACTTTCCTAATTTTGCCTCATTTTTGTTGTGTCTCACATATACATTTTTTATTTTATGCGAAATCACTGATTAGTCAGTCAGCAATTTCAGCCATTACAGTTTCCTACTTCTTGTTCAGAAAGTTAATTTTGATACAAAACCTGTCATTTAATTAATTTCTCAAGTGAATTAAAGTACTATTTTTGAAAATGTCCCTGATTTTGAGCCTTTGCCCCCTCATAATTTTTGCTTTGTCCCTAATTTTTCATCAAAGTAGTTGATAGATATGATTCAGGAACTTCAGAATTTCCCCTTTTCATGTAGACTCACACATGTCAGTAAAAGAGTTACCTCCCAAGTACCCTGCTCTTTTAACACATGACGTGTATGACGCTGATGTGTGATTTCCTTTTTTAAAATATTTTTGGAGAACTACAGAGTAGATCATCTGTGGCCATGTATGAATGCAAAGCTAAAAAAAGCTTTATGTGGCACAAAACTACTAATAGGGGGCGAGGCATATCTGTGCAGGTACATTTAGAATGTCCAGTGTCATACTGTTCTAAAAATGTGTACTCAACTGGGATAGCATTGCAGGCAACCATGATGGTGTGAGAAATATCTAGAACTCAGGCATTCTCAGAAAATCCATGATGCTTGAGAAGTATGACATAATCTGATCCATATATTCAGTTAGAACATGAGCCTCAGTGCCCTGAAGGGAATCACTGATCAGCCTGTATACTGAATGAAGTTCCTAAGGTCTAACAATCTCAGAACAAAACCTATGTGACCTCTTCATTTAGCAAAGATGGTAGAGAAAACGTTCATAATCAGATTTGTTTTAAAATACCCCTACCTCCAACACATATGCTCATGAGAATTGACACATGCATGCAGAATGTGCATGCGCGCTCGCACACACACACACACACACACACACACACACACACACACACACACACGGACACACACACAGACACATGGACATGGGCACACAGACATGCACACACACACACACACACACACACACACACACACACACACACACACACACACACATTCACACACACACACACACACACACACACACACACACACACACACACACACACACACACACACACACACACACACACGGACACAGACATGCACACACACACACACACACACACACATGGACACGGGCACACAGACATGCACACACACACACACACACACACACACACACACACACACACACACACACATTTCTACAACCATGAACACACACATTTCTTTTAGACATTTTACTGTTCTGCTCTGCTCATACTCCCCTTGTTTTCACATGTCCTTACATTAGAACAAAAATCCTGCATTTCCATTTCATTGAGTTGGCTAGTACCTCTGTACACAGATGACTAAAGTTATGCCCCTTCTCTTTTACCTGTACATTAGGAAGAAGAGTAACATAGAAAGATTAAGGCTGACTGCTACCCCTTTGGTTGAAGTTTATCACTAAGCTAAATGCCATTTATTATTTTGTATGTAAATCAAAATATTTGTCAGAAGACATAAGGCCGAATGAGAGGAACTCTTTTTTTTTTTTTCCTCTTTGTTACCTCTTAGTTTTAGGGACACCAGCAACTTCACAGACAGCTGTAATCATCTTACAACAACTTGATTTCCTCTGAGCCTATAAAATAGATTTGTTTACGATATGCATGTAAAGATATCCAAAACAGGAAGCATAAGTTAACTATCAGACAACAAGCTACTGTCTTTCAAAAAAGGTCTCCTGATACAGATTAATTTTATACAGCTTCCTCTTTTTGTACTGTTTCATAGTCTTAGAGCAATCCACACATATAAGATAGAGTTCCTTCCATGAAAATAACTTATAAAGGAGAATGAAGGTACAGGGGTGCATGTATCGTACAGTGCAGTGTTATTCCATTCATCATTTGCTCCATTCATGAAAAGAGTGCAAAATACCAGCTGCGCATAATCAAAACCATCAAAGGTAAAAGTGTAAGTGTGTGTGTGTGTGTGTGTGTGTGTGTGTGTGTGTGTGTGTGTGTGTGTGTGTGTGTGTGTGTGTGTGTGTGTGTGTGTGTGTGTGTGTGTGTGTGTGTGTGTGTGTGTGTGTGTGTGCGTGTACTTGTGTGTGTGTTTTTTTTTTTTTCTTGGAGCATTTTGAATTTCCTAGAACATGTTTTAACTGTATCCAGGGTACCAGACTTACTTTAATCTTAAGCATTCTTTCTTTAAATTAATGGCTCATATTACCTCTAAATCTTAAACTGGAGTGCTATTTGGACAGAAAATATACAGAATGCTGCTCAAGTATCATTGTTTTTTATAAGATGGTGGCTTCATTGTTAACAGTAGAGATGTAAAATGTATGAAGCAAAATATATGTGAATGTAGGGTAGTCATGCTTATGAGAACAACGACTATAAAAAAGTTAGTCCCTGTAAGAGAGAGAGACAGAGACATTACAGACGTTCACAGAGAGAGAGAAAAGAAGGAAAGTCAGCATTGTGAAATATCTAAGTTCTCAGTCAGAAGTCCAGTCAAAACATAGTATTCTGTTGATCAACATTAGATTTCAAAGTTCTTAAAATAATACTTTAATTTTTTTGTAGGGGTATTTCTCAATTAGCATGCTGCACAAGAAATAATTGCTTACTTAGTATATGTGTTTTGATATTTAAATTCTTTCAATCTGGCAGTTAGCACTGAGGAAAAGTGAGCTTTTAATGTGATGCTTCCTGTAATCCAAGGTTTGGTTCCCTCCACCTCCATTTATCAACTTGGTGACTCTGAGCAAATCATTTAACCAGGTAATGTTCCCAGGCTGAGTATGAAAAAGGTCCATGTAAGTCAGTGCTCTAACCTGGTTAACAAATACAAATAAAAGTAATGTTTGCATATAAAAAGAAAAATCACAGCATCAAATTGATAGGGTCATAACCTGTAACATTAAGTTCTACAGCTGTCTCATCTTAATTTCTCAGTCTAGGGCCATAGTTTATACATGGTAATATTTTGTAGCTACTTCTTATATAAATATTATACTACAAGTATGTGATAAAAATAAATAAATAGCAAGTACAGTAGCCATTTTGCATTAACAAACTTTATTTGTTAATTGAATTGTTTTCTATTATCCATTGTAACATAGTTCTGTAATAGGTTCTGGAATATTTCTTGGCATATGTAAGACATTTTCTAAGGGTGGCACAGTGGTGCAGTGGTTAGTGTTGCTGTCACAGCAAGAGGTTATCTGGGTCAATTCTCAACTGGGGTGCCTTCTGTGCAGCATGTCCTCCCTGTGTTTGTGTGAGTTTCTTCCAGATGCATCAATTTCCTCCCACATTCCCCAAGACATGCTGCAGGTGGATTGGACATTCTAAGTTGGCCCTAAGTGTGAGTGTGTGCGTGGGTGTACCTTCTGAGGGAGGTTGGGTGCCATGCTAACAACATGACTCTACTGCTACTTGTTCTGCAGACCAATGATCTGCTGTGGCGACCCCTAACAGAAGCAGCCAAAAGGAGAAAACGATATGTAAACCATTTTCTCTTTGTTTTTTAGGTAGTGTAACCAGACTGTGGCTGAAAAAAGAACAGAAATGATATAGTCCACTTACATGTTCAGTCAATTAATCAATAAAAGATAATATGCCAGGCCATGTCTGCACATTTAAATTTAGGATTTCAGATGTTCTGATTTTATTTTTATTGAGACATGTTGCATTGTAATTATATAGAATAAATAAAAAAAGTAGATTCTCCTGTACAACTGCTTCACATTCCCTTAGTTTTATCTAAATCATAACATCATCAGAAACCAAGGATATTAACCAGAAAAAAGTAAAACATTACATATGTATTACATTTCTGTACATTAACAGTACAGTCTAGCCAGCTCTTCATAGTCAAATCGTATAGTATGTAGCGCTCTGTTGTGAGGGAAGCGGCAACCCACAGGCACTTTACAAATCATAGTGCCCACCATTACTTCTAATCAGAGACAGTAACAGTATAATAATAGGCATATACTGATGACTGTATAATGACTTGCAAATAGAGGTACCACGGGAGACAAATAAATGTCCCTGAAAACAGATTACAGTTCACAGATGTAAGAACAAGAGACGCACAGCAAGTTGTGCGTCACTATAACAGCAAAAAGTATGCAGGGATTTGTAGAGTAACAACAAGCAAGGATGCTAGGAGCAGCAGCACTATTATTAATGTGTAAGTACTGTAACCTCACACCAAGTAGCAACATGTCAGAGAAGGCCACGTGATGAAAAATGGTATTAGCTGCACATCACTTACCAACAGCTGACTCACCAGCCACTCAGAGCCCTTTCCTGTGTGGACAGCAATATTACACAGGGAATTGGCTCACATGTATTCCCATCTTTAAGAGAACGGGGAATGGGAGAAACCTAGAGTCATATAGACTCATAAGTCTACATTATTGTGGAAAAAATAATGGAGAAGGTTATTTTGGATAAATTATTGTCACAAATGGAAAGGTTGGGACTCGAGACAATGTATCAGTATGCATATGTCAAAAATAGATCTTTAACTACCTAAACATGATATTCTATAATAATATGACTGCTATAAATGAAAAAGTGTGCAGTGATGTAATTTATATAGACTTATCTTCAGCATTTGATTGTGTCATCGATAAATTAGAATAACTAAGTATTAAAGTAATCTTAATAAGATGGATAAGTACATGGCAAGTATCATACAGCAATTGGACAGGTATAATTCTAGGTTACAATCAGGGTGCCCTGCAAAGATCTCTCCTGACCAAGTTTTATTTAGGTTGTATCATTCTGATCTTTTTCATCTGAGGTGTTATATAGCCTCTATAGTCGGTATGCACTTGAAAATGGGAAAACTGATTACATTTATTACAGATAGACCATGTCTGCAAAAGAACTTCATTAAATTGACCAGTCAGGCACAAGATAATAATATGCTAATAAATACATCAAAAACCGAGTAAATGAAAGTTAGGAGATAGAAGTTAGGATTATGCAACCACAAGAAATGCAATTCAGAGCATTGTTTGAAAGCAATGAGGAAACTCGTTATCATGTAATTTGCATGTCTCTGAATCAACAATAATTAGCACCAGTGTTAAAAGCTCTTTGCAGTGGTAATTACTCGTGGTGACCCATGTATCACAATGGCATAGGCACTCCCTCATATATTATCACACACAATTCAGACAGTCATGCATAAACACACACACACACACACACACACACACACACACACACACACACACACACACACACACACACACACACACACACACACACACACACACTCAGTCCCCTATCTAATCTCAACTGTGTCCACCCAGATAGTCATTTCAGTCCAATTATACCCCTGCAGACATGACCACATACTGCCACACACATCTGCACACTCAACCCTCCCCCACCCCTACCATTACCTCTCCACTGAACTTCGATAAACCATCCTGCTACTCAGTCCCTTCTATTATATGCAGCATTTTGGTCAACTTAATAATGACAGCCAGTTGCAATGATTTATGCAGCTGAGTGATTTTCTGAATCACTTGTCATTACAAATCACTTACTGCAGTCATTTCCAGGGGATAGTACATGGCTAATTAGCACTAGCTGCTCCCCTGGAATTCCTTATTATCCTACAGTATGGTCAATGTGACATCACAATGCAGTCATTTTTCCAACCATGGAAAATCACTGTGATTGGCCTGTCTCTGAATTAGAAAGGCGTATGGCAAGGGTTGAGCTGCTCATGGTAGGTTGTACCATTTCTGGTAATCTCTTCTAAGTCCAGAGAATGATTGAAGGATGAATATTTAATACAGCACACACTGATTAATTTAAAGACCTGGGTATATTGATAGATCCAGTTTTGAGTTTTTCTGATCAAATTACCCAATTAGTTAATTATAGTTATAAAGCTACAGCTGTATAAAAAGATTTATAAAATCATGAAAATCTGAAATGATGAAATCATTGTTTGTAAGTTACATTTGATCAAAACTAGAATACAGAATAATAGTATGGAAACCTTGTAAGAAAACTAGCATGAGTAAACTGGAAAGAGTACAATGAAAATATACCAAGGGTATCAATGGATGTTAAAGTCCCCCCCCCCTTGCTACTTCATGCTTTCCAGCCATCCCAGTGTCCCTGTCCATCACAGGGTGTACCTATTCATCATTCTGCCCTGGACTTTTTATCTGAGTCAGCTGGGGCCAGAGTGGAACTTAAAGATGCCCTGGGGAGGAGGGTGCTGACAGGGGTTATATTATGACCTACCCTTGTTTCCTTGTCCTCTCCATTACATTTGTTGACAACAGGCATGAGATATCCCCCTCTGTGAACCATGCTTCACCTCAGGGAACATTTTTGATAAATACCTTCCACCTGGGATGAGCATGCCCATCCCCCCGCCAGCACCTCAGACACCTGAGCTACTGATTGAAGCTGGGTCATCCGGGATGTAGTCAGAGCTTTATCCCTTTACACTGCTATGATGGCCATGGGATATTAAAGTTTAAGTTATTATGAAAGATTAAAATATATCTGAACTTTTACAGTATCTCATATCAATATCTAAAAGGAGACCTCATTCAGGTATATAGGGTATTTAGAGACAATTACTTCTGGTGATCCTTGGGTTATCAAATAGTAATAAAGAATCATCTCCTGTGTAGGAGATTATATGGGATTGAGAAATGCACTACTTGGTTCTCTGAGACAGCATCTAATGTCTGAAATAGACTATCAAATTATATTAAAGCAAGAACTAGTTTTGATATTTTCAAGAACAATTTGGACACATTATGATGTTGACTGTTTTAGTATATTGTCAAGCTAGAAGGGTATTATTGCCCATTTGAAATATATGTTTGTATGTGTAGATAGAATTGAATAATATGAACGGATGAATGGACTTCCTATATCAGTGAACATCAATGTATATGTAGCACTTATAAAAGCTATATGTACCTTTAAAAAACAGACAGGAGACATATTGAACATAACAGGGTCATCACATTCCTTGACATGCTGCTTCATGTATTTGTTTCTCCAAAACACCAGGGGAAAGAGCCACTGCTGTGTAGGGCGTCTACGATATCATCTGCTTCTCAATAGTACTGGGGGCTATAGATGGTACCCATGTGGTAATGAGGGCCCCACCTGGTATGTATAGACTGTAGGAAGTTATATCATTCTATAAACTGCCAAGTATTATTAAAGACATTGTGGTTGATAACCAGTATGTTCTGCTCATCATCCTGGCAGTGTCCATGATACTCACATCTGATATAAAATTCATCTGTACAACCCCTTTGCTGAAATTCCACAGGGCCACCTAGTGGGTAGGTGCAGACATTGTGCTAATCAAACATCCAAAGAGCTGCAGATAATATGAACAAATGTCTCCTACCCTCATAGTCTCTCCACTGTGTTTCAGGTGATGCAGGATACTAGTAGAACCTTGGTTGATAATGTCCTTATGGAACCCATAATGTATCAGTATGGTTGAACTGCAGTATAACTCCACCCATGTACAAACTAGAAACATTATAGAGTGCATCCATGGCCTGCTGAAATCCAGATTCCACTGCTTGGATACGTCTGTGGGAGCACTTCAGTAAGCTCCTACTACAGCTTGCATGTTGTTGGTAGCATGATGCATGCTAGATAATATGAGAAGTATGCAATCAACCTTCTGTCCCAGTCCCTCTGGGCCCACTGCAACAGTTCCTGTCACAGCCAACATACTGAGCTCAGCCTTTGAGGACACTGAGGACAAGAAACAATGAGCAGCAGCCATATCATACACACCTGGACAGCATCAAACACAGTACAATGCAATGCATTTGAAAGCAGTAGCACCTCATCTGAATCTGTGCGTTCATAATGAGCACATAGTGACAGTACAGTGTCCACAGTTTGTACTTCCATTATTACCCAGCTTTCCATAGTTCCTGCACTCATTTACTCTCTTACCACCTTCCTATTTCCCATTCCCCCCTACTTGCCCAACCTATCCTTATTACATTTCCCCTGTATCCCTTCTTATTACATTGTTAACATCCTCTGGCCCGTTTGTATTGTCCTTTGCTAACTTGCTGTCTTCATCTACTACATTTTCCTTTGTTCAAGCAAAACTATTCCTTCTGCTTTCTTGTTCTATGTTTTTAAACCAGCCTTCATAGGTTCAGAGGTCATAGCTGATTACTGCTTAGCTAATAATATGCAGAATATGACAATATTACATCTTAATTCCACAGATATGAGATTAGGTTGTATCAGACAGTGGGTCTTTGGGTGTTGGAGCCCTAAGTCATTTTACAAACAGCCTCTGTCCATAAGGGACATGGGCAGTACTTCAGGAGTGAATTTACAGTTCCCCATCCACTTATCCAAATTATTTTTTGAAGAGAGTGAGAAATGGGCTTTATTTTACAAAGGTGGGAAGTTTATTCCATAGACGACATAGCCTTTGGGACATGAATCTGTCTTTCCAGCAAGTTCTGTTAGAGTCACAAATAATGTTCAGGTCCATGGAATGCATACCCCTTGTATAATTTTCCTTGCGAATATGTAACATTTTCATCAGGGCTTGATCAAAGAATGCCTTGTAGGTCAGGCATAAGTCTCCTCTCAATAAATTATATGAGATGGAGTAAACGGATAGGGCCTTTAGTGAGTCTGCATAAGACATGTGTCTTATGCTTTGTATTTTTTTTGGTGAGAAACTGCTGGGGCCGCTCCATTTGGTGATAAGTGCCTGGTTAGGTACATGCAAAAAGGAGCATTGTACTTAATTATAGGCTTGATGAGGGCTGACTACAATGGCACTATGACTTCTTTTGATCTTGATGCCATGCCTTTACTTATAAGTTGAGCCACACATAAGGATTTCCTCACTACTGTAGCTACCTGGTGGTCAAAGTTTAGGTTACTCTCTATCTGTGTCCCTAGGCCCTTCAACACAGGGTCTACTTTTAGGGATGTGTCATCAATATTATCATTTTCAGGGATATTTGATTTACTGAAGGGTATGATTAAGCACTTTTAGCATTTAGTTTCAGACCATAGTTTTAGCACCAATAGTTTGTCATTTTTAGGCCTGTTTGTATGATGTCAGCATTGTTTGGGGATTGAATGATTGTTCCCAGCCTAGAGTCATCATTGAACTTGGTGAGTTGCCAACAATGGCCTTCACTTCAAAGAAGTATATACCAAATAGGAATGGTCCAAACACTGAGCCCTGTGAATTCACTTATCTGGACAACATGTGTCCAGTCAGTCAGCCAGTTAGCTATCCATCTAATGATGTAGGGATTCATGCCTAACTCAGTAAGTTTATCTATGATTCCCAAGTCAGTTCATGATTAATTCAGCATATTGCTGGGTGTTTCCCCCAAGTTTACGAAAATAATTTAAAAAAGCCTTATGGTTATCTTTCACCTGGGATGCTATCTTTGCCTCAGGTTTGCTTTGGTAGATTTGACCAGCTCTCTATTTTGTCCATTTAGACTGATGAGTGTTGTTTTGTACTGTTTTGTCTGTTTCTTCTTGGCTTTGGGGGGGATGTTTTTTCCTTTTGTTGAATAGCCTATTTATGCTAGGGGTCCACAGGGTGGTTTACTTTTGCCAGTAATCATAGGCTTGATTTGGACATGTACTGCTTCCTCTATTCTGCCATGAATGTGGTTGTACAGTGCTTTTGTGTACAGCTCAGAGTAGGCCTCAGTGTCATCCGGGTTTGGAGGGGCTTGGAAATTTAATAAGCTATCACTTAGTTTGAGGTAACTGGCCTTAGTAAAGTTCTTAACAGGGTTGTAGTTTGATGGGGGTTCTAGGTTAGTTTTAATATTAAAGATCATTTTGTGGTCAGATCTTACCAGGAAGGCATTAATGCATGGGAGGGTTCATGAATACTAGGTCTAAGATACTTGTACCTCTCATTAGGGAGCTAAGTAGTTGCTCCAGGGTGTTTGCATTGATGAAGTCCAAAAACTTCTGAGCAAGTGAATTATGAATCATATAAATCTCTCAGTTTATGGAGGGGTAGTTGAAGTCACCCATAAGTATGGTGTTAGGCTGAATGTTTATAGATTCCATTAGGATTAGGTAGGAGATGTGGTTTTTCAGACTCATTTTAGGGAATCTGTATGATATGCAATGATATGATAGGGGGGGGTCACACCTTTTGTTAGTTGGGCATGCAGCAGCTCAAGGAAGTCATGCTGTTGGACCCATCTAGCAATGTACTCATCCTTTATAAACACTGAGACACCTCCTCCCTTTGTTTTATCCAGAGCCAAGAGGGATCAAAATGTATGAAAGGCATTGTAGCCTTTGATAGCCGGGGTGCTTTCTATGGTTCTGAACTATGTTTCTCTGACTGCACATATGTCTGCATTCTCCAGGGTGAGAAGTGCTTCCAGTGCATCCATTTTTTTATTTTAAACTCCTAGCATTGATCAGCAATACCTTCAGGTAGTTGTGAGTGATTTTTGCTATGCTGGAGGGTTTAACAACTTGTCATGGCCTAAAATGTCACTATGGGGATAGATAAAGTTTTTGCCAGTATCTGGAAGCAAAATGGTAACAAGTGCCAACTATCTCTGGCAAAGCATTGTGGTTTGTCAATCATGTCTTCTCAGGCTAACAGATATTGGATCCCCTTGTTGTGACAACAGAAACTAAGCCAATAGTTGAAGTCAGTTGTTTTTTGCTGGTACTGTGGCATCATCATTGGTGAAGGTAGGATGCTACTCAAGTCTAGCTTCATACCAACCTGGGAAACATATTCAGAGAGCTCCATCATGTCACTTTTCATATAGTCCAGTGAGGTATGTCTTAGGTCATTTACGTCTGCATTCCCTTCCATCTTAGTTTGAAAACACAATCATCTTAATGCACCTTTCTTTTTCACTGTTACAGATTCAGTCAGATTGAGACAAAGCCCACCCGGCTAAACAGATCTTCATCCACTGAGGATGGACACCAACACCTCACAATTGCAGTCTTCTGATTCTATCTCACATCAAGTCTAGTTAGGAAAAATTGCTGTCTCTCATAGCTATCCCAAATAGAAGAAAGATAGCAATTGTATCTGCACCTGCTTTTATATTTGGCTATGCCTTGCATGCTGAGGAAGCTGGTGGCTACCACATTGTGAAGATATCATTTCTCAGGTAAAAGTTTGTTAAGAATTAAATGTATGAGAAGAGCAATTAAAGTAATATTATTCATAGGGATACTATACCTAATAATAACTTATTTTAATGCAAATGTGCTTTGATAGTTGAGCTCAAGCATCCGTCAAATCCAAAACTCATATAAGTTTTTTCTTTTTCAGAAACCGTAGTGATTTGTGCATATACTCCATATCATTGTTCAGTAACACATTAGGATTTAGTATAACTGCTTGATATGTTTTAACCAAAGTATTAAGGACTAAAAGCGCTAGTAAGGCTTAAAAAAGTTTGAACATGACGGGTTAAGAATTGTGAAAGACTCATCTAGAATACATTTGAACTGGTATAATTGGTTGTAAGAACCATATGTTTTCCAAAAGTTAGTATGATAATTTTTTTAACACTACAGGTCAAGCCAAATGATTTTTATACCAATTATAGACTGCAGCAAGCCCTTTATAAAAAATGTTTATGTCTGGGTGGGAGTTAAGACATTACTATCTAGTGGGAGTTAAGACATTACTATCTATTATACCTCTCAGCCCCTTGACACAAGAATTTGGGATAAAGCCACATTTTAAATATCGGTCTTGTTTTCTGAAGGATATGAAGTCTGAAACTTAAATATCAGCCATTATTTAGTGATTCTGATCATCAGCAATTTGCCAAGAAAAAAATTATGAAGAACAGATCAAAAATCTGGCCATTCTGTGAAATTCTGGACACTTGAAAGGTATGTTACCCAGTATACAATTATCAGCCAGATGCTCTGTCCATAAAGACAGAAGATGGCAAAGAGAAATGGACAAAAAATGAGCCCTGCGGCATCCACTGGTAATTTTAACTGGTGGTGAAAATTCACTTTCCACCTTTAACTGCTGGTTCTGTTGAAAGCAAATTGTCAGAACAGAAAACTATATATGTGTTAACCCTAATCCCAGTAAGCTAATTTATAAATCCCTTTTAATTTCTACAAATATTTTGGGTTTCTAATACCATGACAGGAATGGAACACATTCCTACATCAAAGTATGATTAAAGTTCATGAAATTAGCATTGTTTCAGTCTTTGATGTCAGCCAAAAGTGCTCATTGCAGCACCCACAATATGCCCAGTAATGGCTCCTTATGCAATTCATATGGGGTTACATGTATTGGTAATATATTTAAATATGATTGTAGATTCTTTTTTATAAGACCTGTTGCTCCGACTAGTATTGGAACTGTCTGGGTATCTTTCTCCACATTGATCTCATTTCTGCCTGCAGATCCTGATGCTTTATGACTTTGTATATCTCTATACACAAGAGACTGTAGTCACTGGGTGTGGCGATTTCAATGATCAATGCTACTTTTGTCATCTTTTCATGGATCACTATATCCAGTTTTCTAGCATCTATCTTTGAACTGTTGGTAATGGGTGATCCCATGTGATGTAAACTTCATCATTTTCTGTGATGCTTTGTGGCTCATGTTTCCAGTGTTTTTCAGCCACTTCAATACCATAATGTTTGCACAATCCCCAGTGCAACAGTCGTGCCACATTATTATGCCTTTCAGTATACAGTTCTTCTGCCATTAGATGTCACAACCAGCAACGAGGTATACAACTGTTTCCAATTTGGCTTTACAAAACCTACATTTGCCTGTTTTTCCCACATGTTCAATGGACTTTGTAAACCACCATGTATGTAGCCCACTATCTTGGGCCACCAATATTAACCTTTCATCTCTTGGTTTGAATTTGCCTCTCCTTAACCATTCCTGCATTTGTTCCTAATCAACATGAGGTTCTTCCAGAAGTTTTCTATACTTGCAACTATGTTTATGCATTTTCCACATTTTTTGCCTTCTCATTTGGTCCTTCACCTTATACTCTTTCTTTTATTTTTTTGGCACATTCAGTTGCTGCCTGATTTTTATCTACTTCCAGTTTGATTTCCATTCCTGCTTGACGCTGATATGCTTCTGCAAGATTATGCAGGGGAATTCATTTTAGAGTTATTCTCATGTTTCAAAACTTTCATTATATTTGGGTCTTGTGAGGTCAGCAGATATGTGTGGAGTCCCATGATTGTAGATCTATACATGTAATCCATTTCAAGGAGGCCCATCCCTCCTTCGGAACGGGGAATATATAATCTTGATTTGCACTGATTTTTATAAATCATTTTGTGAACATGAAGCATCGTTCTTGTTTTCCAGTCTAATCTATCCAGCACATTTTGGGGCCAGTAAATCACTGCAAACTGTAAGTTAGAACAGGAAGAGCAAATTAGTTTATAGCTTGGATTTTCTTCCTAGATGTCTATGCTGTTTTCAGGATTAATTTGAAGTCTTCTAAAGTATTCCTTGTTAAGTTTTATTTGCATTTGTTCATGTTTTATTGTTGATCCTTCCATCAGTTGACAAATATTTATATACTCCCTCTTGCTTAAGTTCTTTTATATCACATTCTTGTCCCAAACTGATGTTTTCCTGGTGCTACAGTCTTCCTGCTTTAAAGGTTGTTTTTGCACATTTATCAAGACCAAATGACATTCTTATATCATCTGAAAAAGTTTTGACAACTTGCAGTTGTACTTTCAGTTCCTCCTCTGATGACCTATACAGTTTTAAATCATCAGCAAAGAGGTGAGAAGTCTTTACACTTTTTTTGTTTTCTAGGAGCCAAATTATAGCCATGGCCTAATCTGTTAAGTAGACAGCTTAATGGGTTAAGTGCAAGGCAGAATAGCAGTGGTGACAGAGAATCACCCTGGAATATCCCCCTTTGAATTTTTATCCCTGGGATAATAATTTGTCCTTTATTATGGCTTAATTGCAAAGTGGTCTGCCACTGTTTCTTTGTCTCTGTAATGTAGTTGATCACTGTAGGGCGTATCTTATACAATTTTTAGCATTCTTTTATCCGTGAATGTGGGATATATAAAATGCTTTTTTGTAGTCAGTCCATGCCATACTTAGATTCTTCCCCTTTTTACAGTTCTCCACTATGACTTTATTTAACAACAAATGATCCTTCATTCTATATGACTTTCTTTTATTGCCCTTTTGTTCTACCACCATAATTGAATTTTCTTCTAAATGACTGTAAACTCTGTCAGCATCGATTCCCATGTGTTGTTTACATGTCGTCAGAAGGCAAGCTATTGGTCTATAATTTTTAGGGTAGCTTGCAGGTTCACTCTTAAGTAGGAGCATTGTTTTTCCTGTTGTTAGCCAGGTTGGTGTCTGTTTGGGGGTGCATATAAATAGTTCTTACTCATGGCTAAATCTTCGTGCAAAGATGTTAATACTTTTAACTAAAAGTTAGGTACTGCATTTGGGCCTGGGGTTTTCCAATTAGAGGCTTTTCTTAACATTGTTTCAATTTCCCTGGCTGTTACTTCATCCCATTTCATACTCTGTACCTTAAAACTTCTTATTCTTTCTTTTATTACTTCTATTCATTTAGCACCTTTGTTATGTTCCACAGGATCTTCATAGATACTTCTCCAAAATGTATCCATTTCTTACTTTTTTTGACGGTCTTTCAATTCCTTTTAGGGTTGCCACCTTTTCAAAGGGCCAAAATGGGACATTTTTGGGACAAACATCAGATTGTACAGGCCGACACATACCCACGGTCAGTACAAAGGATAGAACTTAACTTTTTTGCCTACATAATAGCTTATTATTGTAGCATTTTCGTTGCTTATTCTGTTTCTTATAACATTTAGGTATTTTAGATACAGAATAACTATATTATGCAACTATTACATACAATATAGGACATAATTATGTCCTACAATCTCAGGACATTTGCCATTTTTAATATTTTTTGTCAGGACACAACTGCCCAAAGAGGGACTGTCCCTCGCAAAGTGGGACAGGTGGTAACCCTAATTCCTTTCACCTTGTTTCCCCTTTTCCCTTTAAAACTTTTTTGGGTCATCAATAAATTGCTTATTTTGTACTTTTCCTTTAGATTTATCTGCATATCTTCTACGTTTTTCCACCTGTGCTGAGATTTTTAGTTTATTTGCGATAGTGCACAATAGATCCTGATCTGTTCTAATACTGTGCATTACTTTTGTCACATCTATCTTTCTAAGTATTTTTGTTGATCTGTTCCCTCTTCTATATTCTTCTAACAGTGACACTGCTTGTCTTAATTGCTTTATAGTTTTCTGTATTCGATACTTCCATGATGGTATTCGATTTCTCCCTTTCTTTCCCTCACTACCCTGTGTTCTCGTGGTAGAACTTTATCAGTTAGTAATTTAGCTGCATAGTAATATATTCTGTTTACTTCTGTTATATTGCATGGATCTCTATGTATAGTCCTAATTACTGTGTTCATTTGTTTTATCAAACTTCTGATTTTCTGGGTTTTATTGACCTTCTGCAGTCTATTTCTTTCATTGATCTTAATATGTCTATCTATGCCTATTAAATCAAGCAACTTGTCTCATTTTCTTCTAAACTGAGGGTACATTTTTTGTTTTCCATTTCCTGGGGGCATTCTATAAAAAGTTCTGTAGCATCTTCCTGTGGCACATTCTCTTCAATTTATTCCTGTGACATTCATTGCTCTGTCATACGGGAACTCACTGGCCTAACACTCTGCAACATTGACTGCATCAGAGTTTCCACAGTTTCCTGTTCCTTCTCTTGCTGTCCAGCTTCAAGTGAACATTTATACTGGTTTCCTGTGGAAGGCTCCAAAATATCTTCACATGGCACCTGACCAATTGATTCCCATTCCACTGGCTTCCCCTTAATTTGGATATCCCTTGCTCTATCCTGTTGTGGTGCTTTCTGAATTAGATTTTCTACACTGAATCCTTCACTTGGCAGGTACTCCATAACCTCAGTTTCTGTTTCTTTAACTTTGCCATTACTAATCTCCTTTTCCACTTTTCCTCTTTGTCTTCTTATTTTCTGTATTGTAAAGTTTTCCATCTCCGGATTTCTTTGCCTGTATTTCTCTTCAAATATCCTTGGTGCTGCTCTTTTTGTATTGGTTAGATTTGCTTTCTCCTTTACATAAATATTACACCATATTAAATATCTTTTTCTTTCCCATGTCCATATTTCTTCTTCAGATGTCTTCTGATCCTCCTGCTTCGCCTTACTTTGGGGACTCATGCCATCATGCTTTGATCTAACCTGTGTTAGACCTTTTACACCAAATCCTTAACTATGCAGACCCTCCATAACTTCAACTTCTATTTTTTAACTTCTACTTTATTAATCTTCTTTTCTACATTCCTTCTTTGTGATGTTATTTTTTATTGTGAAATTTTCCATATCTGGATGCCTTTGCTGTATTTCTCTTTGAATATCTTTGGGACTGCCTTCTTTATAATGATTAATTTCGCTTTCCCCTTTGCATAAATATTGCACCATATCAAATCTCTTTTTCTCATGTCCATATTTCTTTTGTATACTTTTCAAAAATCTCTAGGTTTTGTTGTTTATATGTTCACCCTTCCTCAGATGCTTCTTTTTCCAAACAGATCAGCTTGCACATAATTTAGCATTCTTCATACTGCTACTTTATATCACAGTGGTTAGCCAAACTAAACTGCTATTCTGTTTACAGGTTTTGCTGCCTTTCAACATGATATGTCTCAGTGGCCACACTGCAGTAAAGGCACAGTACAAACCACAGCTGCCTAACCACAGGATAATGTTCTCAAAAACACGCTTAAAGCAAATTTGTCAGAAAAGCTGTGAAAACAGTGTGTTATAAAAAAGGAAGTTAATGCACTAGCATACTTGGGACTGTGGTTGGGTGGAGCAGATTGTTCAAGTATAATTCCGACTGCTGTCAATTGTCTGCTTGAAATCATTGCTAATGGTCTTCTGTTATTAACAGATGCAATACAAATGATACACCAATCTTCAGCTCTGCTTTATACATCAGTGGCTCACTGTCTCCATAAGCAGTATGGCAATGTTTGCCAGTTTCATGCTATCAGGTGAAACCTGACTGCACCTCAAAGGGAAATATGCACACTGACTCATAAATAGAAAGAGCATGGCATGCCTTTTCCAGCAGAAAAGTGGTAAATCTATTTTGTATAGTTGGACACACTTCAAACATAAAACCTCAGATATAATCAACATTTAAACTGCTCAGCAGTCTAAGGGATTACACTGCAGTCAGTCAGAAATAATATGAAAGTTGTTTCTTACTACATTACAATATTCAAAGAACTACTATAAGCATACTGAGTAATTTATCCATTCTCTAGACGTCTGTGTACATGTACAAAAAATATTGTTTTCTGATATATTTATTGACCAAATAAGTGAACCAGTCACCATGGATTCCTTTCAGCCATGGTATGGGCCACAAGAACAAGGATAAATGCAATAAATATGGACACTTTCAAATAGACAATCAACCAGCATATATTTATAGGTTCATAGGTAAGTACTACGATAGCTGCCCTTGTGGGCCATTTAAAGCCTAGTCACTTTCCCTTTTCGAATTAACCTATCCCATTTGGTTATAGATTGGCTTTACCCATCCCATGGTTGATAACTCAATATTACCCTAATGAAAATAACTGGAATTATGCCATAGAGAATTTGAGGGGACCCCGTGCATGGGATAAAGTATTTAGGAGCTGCCTCTGTTCATTAGTATTACAGGGAGCATTCCACTGGTAAATTTTCTGTTTCCCATCCATAGATCCGGGATGAACTTTGTTTTATGTGGGTGGAGAGTCTGCTCCACAGCAGCCTATCCTCTGTGAGATATACCTGTCTCTTCAAACCATTCTGTTAATTTTGCAGAAGAGGTTTACATCCCTAGACTGAGTATTTGTGATGCTACTTGACTTCCTGATGTGCAGTAAATCCAAGTGTAATGGGCCTGGAGATGCCTTGTATTCCCATGTAAGCAGTCTGCAGGATACTGAGCATAGTGACAGGTCTTTGAGTTGATCCTTGTACGATATGTTGTTTAGACCTTGTATCCTTTTAGTAAAGTATCTCTGTGGGCATTCCACGTTGTTGCATGTGTCTGTACAGATACATTCCAAAGGGGCATTATATTCAATGACTGGTCTAATGAGGGCTGAGTAAAGGGGGCAATGAAATCCCAAAATCTAGACACAATCCCTTTGTTTATAATCTGTGCAATACAGAAAGACTTTCTTACAACAATGGACACATGTTGGTCAAAAGTTAGGTCATAGTTTTCATAAGCTCCCAAATCCCAAACACTGGGTTAGCTCTTAGGTGTGTATTGTCAATGTGGTAGTTCTCTGGGGTAGATAACTTCCCAAAGGATATAATAATGCATATTTTGGTGATTAGTTTCAGTCCATGATTTTGGCACCGGTTATTTATTTGCGATAAATCTTCCTGCAGTATGGAAAGTTATTTGGGGACTCAATGACTGTGCATAGCTTTCAGTCTTCTGCAAATTTAGTCAGCCAGAACAGGCGAGGTCCCAGCACAGAACCTGGGGACTCCAGTGGTGACTGTTCTCTTTGTAGAGGTAACTTCCCCTATTTTGATTTTCTGCATCCTATATGTGAGCCAATTAGCAATCCAGTAGGTAATATAGGAGTTTATTTAGCTTTTTTACTATGCCTGAGTGGAGAACTATGTAAAAAGCTTGGTCCATGTCCAGGTATGTGGTGTGTATCATTTTACCTTCATCCATTGCTTTTGTGACCTTTTCAAAAAAATCCACCAGGCTGAGTAAGTATGACTTGCCTTTGATGAATCTAAACTGAGATGAGTCCAATGTTTGGTCATTCTCTATGTCCTGATTGATTAGTTCTATGATAAGTCTTTCCATAGATTTGCATATGAAGCTGGTCGTTCTTATGGGTCTGTAATTGCCTGAGTCTGTGGAAGTACTCCTCCCTTATGCAGGGAAATTAATGTAGCTGTTCTCCAGTCATAGATTCATAAATTCATAGCCAAGTACTAGGTTAGTTGTCCGTGTGGGCCATTTTAATCTTAGCCAATTTCCCTTTTTTCTGTTCAAAATTTGGTTATTGATTGGCCATACTCAGCCCATGGTCCTTAACTATATATTACCCCTAATGAGAATGACTTTGATCATACCTTAGAAAATTTGAGGGGACCCATGCATTGTAAAACATTTAAGAGCTGCCTCTGTTCATTATTAGTACAGGGGGCAGTCCTGGGGTAAAATTTCTATTTCCCATCCATAGGGCTAAGTTGCACTTGAAAATTGATAGGGGTGAACTTTGTTTTATTTTGTTTATTCACTTGGTACAAAACCTGTATGGAAGCTGAGACCAAACAGTTTTGTTCCTGGTGTAGCTAAATCATGCTTCATTCTATTGTCAGGACCCATCAGTGCAGTATTTTTAGCTTTTGGTAGCACTTTTAGGACTTGGTCTTGTGTGATAGCTGGAGGCAAGCCAGTTTCAGGTATATTTTGAGGGACTGATGTTGGAGAGAAAGGGGTAAAGTTAGACCTAAATGTATTAGCCAGTAGATTCACTATATCTTCAGCCTCAGTGTTGGTAACATTGTTCACAATCAGCTTAGCACATTGTTAATTATGAGTCCATATTTTTGAAAGGTAAGAAGAAACCAGAATACCCAGAGAAAACCTAGTCTAATATGGGCAGAACATGCAAACTCCATAAAGACAGTATCCAAGGATCAAGAGTGAACCCAGACATTGTGTGGCAAGTATTTAACCACTGAACCACCATATCACAGAGTCATATACTGTATTGATATACACTGTCTGTCTTGAGTAGTTAAAATTGTGGCCATCAATGAAGATTGTTTAGTTAATTCCTTGAAATGGTGTGAGTCCAGTGACATTAAAGTCATCATCAGCAGCAGTAGGCAGTAAATAATTTCAAAGAACACAGGTGACATTTTTCATCATAGTGTTGACTAAGGCAATGGATTAATAACTTTCACACACTGACTACTTTCTTTTCTTGCACATAATAATGATGCTTACACTTCCCAAGTTCTTTGGTATCTGTTCATTTTTCCAAATTTAAGGAAAGAGTTTGTCATGCTTCAGTGCAAGGACCTTACCCAGTCCTTGAAGACTTGAGCCAGAATATCTTCTAGTCCTACAGCTTTGCTCTTCTTGGCCAGAATGATATGTTTACTTTTTCATTGGTAAGCAGTTTGAGGGACAGCTTTAGCAGTGGCATCTGTCACAGATAATTTGCAGTTCAGGTGTGTCTCAAACTACTTCTTCCATCTAATAAACCACGCAAGAGAAAGTATCAGAAAAAATACTTGACCAGTGAAAAATTGCTGCACACAATAGTATCAAAATGTTTAATACAAAAACTCTACCGCCTCGGCAAATACAGCCTTCTAGGTTGTGTTTGCCGAGGCACTAGAGTTTTTGTACTTCTTCCATCTAGCCTGAATATGAATCATTTGCTTTTCCCCTACAAGAACTGAAATTTCTTGAAACAAGAGAACTGAGAAACTATTAACATTTGAAATATAAATGTCCCCAGAAGGATGAAAGGTTGTGTGTATTCCATGTTTGTCACTACAGGGCAGATTCTCTTTCTTGTCGTGCACGTCTTTCTGCTGTTTTGGATTGTCCTTTACCTGCCAGTATGAGCTTTTATTTTTCTGCTATGAACTACAAGTGTTTCTTTTCTCAAACCAGAACTTCTCGGACATGTTTCCTTAGTCCATTCCTGGTGACAGTGGCTGGGTGGCATGGATAACGGATTCATTTAAGATTAGGGCTGACACCATTATGGTATTCCCAATGTTGTTATTAGTTGTGGCCACAGCAATAAACTTTAAATGAACATATCCTATAGGTCTTAAGGATCCACTGGGTCTTGGAGGGACTCAGTACTGAATTTTTTTCATGCTGATTTTTGCCTCATTCAGTGTTTCTGAGTAGGCAGGATGTTATGACATATTTCATATGCCAATGTTGTGTTTTCTTCTGCTTTGAAAGAGTGCAGATATTAGGTAGTGACATTTAGTGCAGCCTGTTATAGAGTGACATATTTACTGGTAATAGACCCAGCCCCTGCTTTGCTGCTTGCTCTTAGCTTGCCCCCATTGGTCACTCCTCTATACATCACACTGCTTAGCCTTCATTCCTTAAGTGACCTGCTGACTCTAGCATATTAGGACAATGTATTAAAACTTAAGGGGTAGGTAAAATATTTCTATCTGCACAATCACAAACATTGTGTCCCCTGTACTGATATCCAGCTGTGATCCTGATGCAGATCGTCTGCAAACTGGTCACCGATTCAAGCTGCAACTGGGGGGGGGGGGGAGTGCATATACAAAAATTAATATTGTCACTATTAACATTCCGCTTCCTTCCACCATTGCACTAGTCAAAGATACTTTTGGCTACCTCTTTTGCTTTATCCCAGCGTCAAATATTGATGATTATGGGACAGTTGAACCTTGGCTGGAAGAACTTAAGCAAAACACAACTTACTAATTTCCTTAGCTCATTAATCTTTCTCAAGTTGTCAATGATTATACGGGGAATTAGACAAGGGAGGGGTAAAAGTGCCCTACTTCACATGGCAAAGTCTCATAGTCAGCAACTAATGCACCAGAGGAATAAAGCATGAAAAACATGGCTTACTGATAGAAAACCTACCTTATAATGTCCGTTGCAACACGTCCTAAAAGATAAACAAACTCATTACATCTTGTTTCAGACCTCTCTCCCATTCTACAACTTTCTGAGATAGCATCAATAATCTGATAAAGCCAAGAAGAATCTCTCAAGCTAATCCCTTTCCCATTCTCTCAGATCAGGACATAGCATGCAGACTCAACTAGAACAACCCATGACATTTCATCCACGTACTAAATTAACTATGCAGTGCCAGTGATGCAACAGGTAGCACAATTGTCTTTGGTGCAGAAGGTTGTGAGTTCTATTCTCTCACCTGGTAGATAGATTCCTAATACTGTACTTCTGAGTGTCATCCTTCAGATAAGATGTTAAAATGAAATCAGATCTGCTTGAGTTGGTGGCAGTTCAGGTAGATGTAAAATATCTCATGGCACCTATCAAAAAAGAAGAGGAATCTTAATGCAAGCCCAGGAATTACAAAAAAAAGTCTGAAAATACAGAAGAAATCATTGTCAGTTATCATTATTCGCCTTTAAAGTTGTTTTTTTTTGTTTGTTTTTTTTTTTTACAGGGCCTGCAGCCTTGATGGTGGGGGGATCGGCAAGCTCCCACATAACACAAATTATATATACACATATCTATATGTCTATATATATATATATATAGAGAGAGAGAGAGAGAGAGATAAAATTCCAAGATCACCTATCCCAGGGAAAGGGAATATTCCAAGAAACAGTAATTTCATTTAGTATATGTAAATCTGAATTTTCAAATGTTCAGATATTCAGTCTCTCTATCAGTCATAGAATATTTATTTATTTTATTTTACATTTGTTGACTGGGAAAGTCCAACTGGATTCATGTCCATTCTGACTGGTAGCCCGGGGAGAAAAGCTTCACAGTTAAATTTTAAGCAAAATATAAGGTGTATACAGAGGCATTCAAATTTACATAGATAGTACCAAACTTAATATTGACTAGTATTTTATTTTATTTATTTTATTTATTTTACATTTGTTAACCGGGCTAGTCCAACTGGATACATGTCCATTTTCAGTGGAGGCCCGAGGAGAAAAGCTCCGCTATCTACTTCTACTACATGGTAACAAAACAGTAAAATGCCAAATACACAATGGATCAAAAATCACAAATAAGCAAGGCAAAAACAACAATTTCAGGAAGATACAAAAAAAGGGGGATAGAGAGACAAGGAAGTTATTTAAGTACAGATATGAGAAAAAAAGGTGAGAGAAGAATTAAGTTGTTTAAAAAAAGTTGACAAAAGTGTTACTAGAGAAGTATGGAATATAGTTGAGATAGTCATATCTCAAGTTGAAAGGAAGAAATAAATTGAAGAAATAGATATAGGAGGAGAATAGGAGGTCGAAGAGGAGCTAGATCAACTAGGATTGATGCAAGAGCAAAGCCAGTGTTTAGTAAGAAAGAGTTTCAGTTTGGTCTTAAATAGTGTAATGAAAGTCTGGGCTATAAGGTCTGGAGGAAGTTTATTCCAGATTATACCGACTGAGTTGGAAAATATGGAGTTACCTGCTGTATTCTTTGAAAGAGAGGTCTGAATCAGTATTTTATTAGAAGAGCGTAGGGCTTTTAAGTTGTTGTAGGGTTTTATAAGGGTGGAGAGCATGGGTATATTTTCAGGGTGGTAAAGGGCTTTGTGGGCAATTGTAAGCTGATAGTACTGAATTAGGTGGGGTAATTCCAGCCATCCTAGGTTAGAGAGGTTCAGACAGTGATGTGTTTTATATGGAGAGGCAGTGGCAAATCTGGCAATGTTGTTATAGGCTGTTGTAAGCTTATTAATGTTATGCTTAGATAGATTAGTATAAATGGGGGAAGCATATAGTAAAGTAGAGATAAGATGTGTTCTTGCTATGGTAGTTCTTGCTTCAGGTGTTAGGAAAGTTCTGATTCTGTAGAGAGAACCTAACTTTCTATTAGTTGCTTTTATGATGGAGTTGATGTGAAAATCAAATTTTAGTAGGTTGTCAATAGTAATACCCAATAGTTTGGTTGTTTGGTCAGGAGAGATAAGGGTGCCATTGTTAGAAGTAATTGTGAAATTAACAGAGGGAGACAGGTGTGTGGGTAAGAAGAGGAGAAGTTTAGTTTTCTTAGGGTTTAAGAGAAGACAGTGGTTGGAGAACCATTGCTCAATAGTAGTGAATGTCTTTTGGGTAAGGAAGTGAAGGTCAGCTTGGTTTGTGGCAGAGCAAATGATGGTGGTGTCATCAGCGTACTGAATACAAGTAGTTAGGGGGGTGGCAAGATGCAAGTCATTAATAAAGATGGAAAATAAAAGAGGACCTAAGATGGAGCCCTGAGGGACACCTAAAGTGGTGGGGAGAAGTTCAGATAGATTGTTGTTCCATAAAACAGCTTGTTTCCGGTTTTGAAGATAGGAAGTGAACCAGCTTAAGGCAAGATTATCGAGAGAGAGTGATTTTAAGCGATGTAGGAGGAGTTGGTGATTCACCATATCAAAGGCTTTGGACAGGTCTACAAAGAATGCTGATGAAAGAAGATTGCTATTCCGGTTAATATTAATGGAGTCAATAAAGGATAATAAGGCTGTGGTGGTGCTATGGTAAGGACGAAAGCCATGTTGGCAGTTAGCGAGGAGATTATTAGATAGGAGGTGATTTAGTAACTGTTTGTGGATGCATTTCTCCATTATTTTTGCAATAGGAGATAGCAGTGCTATAGGGCGGTAGTTAGAGTACTCGTATGAATCACCCCCTTTGAAGAGGGGGATGATGTGTGAGATTTTCCAGAGTGAAGGTATAGTACTTTCTTTTATGGTTCTGTTTATTAGTATAGAGATAGGGTAGGCAATAGCTTTGGCACCTAGCCGGAGATATTCTGCTGGCAGTTTGTCGGCTGAGGGGGTAGAAGCTTTAAGTTTTTGAAGTAATTTAAGAATATAGGAGGTAGGTATGGGTTTAAGTTGCATAAGTGGAGGAGTGAAGCTTGGGCTACCTAATAAAGAGGGGTCAGGGCTTTGTTGGTTGGCCAGTTTAAGTATTGTAGATGTAAAGAAGTTATAAAAAGCATTAGCTGTTTGTAAGGGAGAGTCAGGGCAGGAGCCAAGTGGATTGGAAGTTTCAACTTTTCCAGGGGAAAGAAGTGTGTTAATAGATCTCCAAAATTTATGTGGCTGGTGGTGGGAGGATTGCTGTAGCTGGGTGTAAAAGTTCTTTTTATCTTTTATGATAGCTAACTTTGTCATGTTCCTTTTTTGTTTGTAGCTAAGGTGATCAATGGGGTCTTTGGAGGTTCGCCACTGAGTCCAGGCCTTATTCCTATTAAGGATTAGTTGTTTTGTGTTGGTTGTAAGCCATTGGGCTGTATTATATTTCATGCGAATGGATCGCATGGGGGCATGTTGATCTAAAATAGTAAGAAAGGTTTTATTAAAGTGGTTAACAGCGTCTTCTATTGGGAGAGTTTTTAGAGGAGACCAGTTAACAAGGCTAAGTTCATTTTGAAACTGATGAGGGTCAAAATGTTTTTTGCTGCGAGATAAGCGAATTAGGGGAGGTGTTTTTAGGTGAGTTTTGTGCCTAATGATGTATGTGAGAGAGTGGTCACTAAGGTCATCTGGGAGGGTACCTGTTGAATACTTTTGTTGGGGACTGTTTGTCAGGATCCAGTCAAGTATGGTATCTTTGTTATTGTTCTTATTTATTCTAGTTGTGGAGTTAATGGTTTGGTGGAATCCATGCAGGTTGATAAGTGTGGATGGATTAGTTTGGGTACATACATTCCAATCAATATTGAAGTCACCTAGCAATATAGTTTCTTGAAGAAGATTAGTTGAAAACCAGTTAAGTAGGTCTTCTAATATGGGGGGGTTGTTGCCTGGGGGAAGATAGGTGCAGATAATGTTAATAGTTTTGTGTGGGTTAAGGGAAAGTTTGGAAATAATAAGTTCAGCATTGGTGTCATATGGAGGGGTTTGGGCTGATTTGTTTACATCCAGTCCAGATTTAAAGAGAATAGCTACTCCACCACTTTTTTTATTAAGACGGTCTTGTCTTAGGATGCTGTAGCCTGGGGGGATGATTTCATTATCTTTTATTGAGGGTTTGAGCCAGGTTTCGGTAAGACAGAGAATGTCAAATTGTTGGACTTCTAGAAGGGCATGAAGAGCTGGAAGTTTGTTGCAAATGCTACGGATGTTAAGATGAGCTATCGTGAGAGATTTAGGAGGTGTAGAATGTGTTGTAGGTTTAGTTTTCATTTGTTGGGAGTTAGGGGATATTGTGGAGGTTTTTGGGCCTGGGTTGGGGGTAACATAGCATTCAAGCTTAATGCAAATTTACATAGATGGTACCAAACTTAACACTGACTAGTAACATAGCATTAAAGCTTAAGATTTAACATATTTACATAGACTGAACACATCTTTTACAGTTTTAGGTTGAGGCATTACATAATGGTGAACATTGTTAGTTGGGGTTGTATTTTTTGCTTTATACAGCTGAGTTGTGAGCAAGTTAGCGACAGTAGGGAGTATAGCAACAAAGAGAACAAAGATTAGACATAGTACATAGTAGGGAATATAATAGCAGAAGAGACAGAGACAAGAAATTGGATAACAGGTTAAGTAAGAAAAGCAGGAGGCGTAAGTAGCTTAAGTATAAAGTAAGAGTAGAGGTGTAAAGAGAAAAGTGTAGTGGATAGATAACAGAGTGTCCTAGCAGTGACATATGGGTGTTGACTAAGGGGTTAGAATTAGAGGTGGAACTGGAAGGAAGCTAGAGAAGTTGCATTCTTTTGGTGATATTTATATATATATATATATATATATATATATATATATATATATATATATATATATATATGGGGGGGGGGGGTCCTTAGCAGAAGTTTTGTTTTTTGGTCTTCAGTGTCAAAGTAATCGGGAGCAGCACTGCTTGGAACACTAAATTGCCTAGCTCTAATGTATGTCACTGCTTACCTCACAGAATGCAGCACCTCCCTCACACAAAAAGTAGAACATAACATTTTCAAATGTATTCCTTTGTCAAATCATATAGAATAACACTGTGATACCCTACAGAAAGCTAAATGGCTATTAATCAATGACATTGCTCTTTTTCTACTCAACATACACTACTTAATGAAAGCTAATTTCATACTATCACAAATAAGACTTCTTTAAGGCTTACCATAAAGAATTTATTCTTCTTTTTGAGAAGCCAAGATTCATTAAAACTTCAAAGACCACAATTTTCACTTAGCATTTGTGAAAAGGCCTTTAATAAATTCATGCCATGCTAAAAGATCACAGAATAAGGGACATTACTACAGACAGTGTCAATAACTCTGTGGCAATCTCTAAAAATGTCTTCTTTACTACAAGGACCCTTAAGTATTCAGGAAGAGAAAAAAAATGAAATGTATCTGAGAATGCAAGGAGACTTTAATATTTATGAAATATAAAACTACTGTACTTAGAGATTTAAATATGAAATGAGCTGGATGGCACTTTTGTGACCTTCCCTTACTTCAGATTCTGCTTGCTTTGTTTGTTGCACTTTATGTATTTTGATGTTTTTATTTACTGCTTTTGGTTATTGTATTATGTTTTACCTGGTTAATTAATAGCTACCTTATTGATTGTGCTGTGTATTGTCCTTATCCTGGGAATCCAGTATTCCCTTGAAGGTCATTGTCACCGAGGTGCTAGGCTGAAATGTGCTTCAGCAAATTAGTTCCTTTCTCTTGGAATATGTTATCAAGTAAAACCACTTCAGATAATAATATTGTATAATTTAATAAAAGACTTAAAGCTCATCTGACAGAAGAATTAAAATGTAACTACTTTAGGTAGTTTGGACAGACATTATTCTAGAATTACAGTTCATGTTAATCTTCTATAGTAATCTGAAGACTTTCATGTTTGATAACGTAAATTTAAGATTAAGACCCTTGGTCAGTTCCTACTTCCCCATATAGTCATAACCTTGTTACTCATCTTTCTTATCTCAGCCCTTTTGCACTCATCTTATCATTCCCCCTGCTCATTTCACATTTCCACCAGTATTAGTCATAACCTTGTTACTCATCTTTCTTATCCCAGCCCTTGTGCACTCATCTTATCATTCCCCCTGCTCATTTCACATTTCCACCAGTATTCATTTTATTAACCCCAATATTTAATAAACTTCATGTAGGCACCATGTAGAGCCTACACAGAACATATCCATGTACACAGCCACGGTTTCCCCTCAGCAGCACACCATGCATATTAATGATGGCATGCTGCCGAAAGGGTGCATAGGAACAGGGTTATTGAATCGGTGTAGGGAGAACTGTAGAGGCTACCTGTGGTTGTGGATGGCCTGTACTGCTTCCCATTACTGTTAAAATGCTGTGAAATGGGTCAAATGTGTAATATTTTATTTTAATTCTTTCTTTTTTCCATTTTTTGCATGTTTGCACTGCACAGAGGGCAGCAATGCCAAGCTGTGCTCACATATAGACAGCTGACACCTGCCAGATATCTAAAAATAGAAACCAGATGTCATTAATTATCATAATTATGTATTTTTGTTATTTTAAATATTTTTGTATTTTATTCTGCTTTTTTTTTTAAATTGGAGTTTGCACTCAGAGCCGAGTGACACTCATGCATACATAGCTGTCAGTTGCTAGACATCTAAAAATAGAAACCGGATGCAATTAATTATTTATGTTTGGGTCTGTTAGAGCGTATTTGTGTGGCGTGCTGTGATGCTTAGCAACACTAGCAGGTAGCCTAGTAGTATATGCGAAGGTATACTAATTTTCATAATATCCAAGTAGCTAAATGGGTAGAGATGCAGCGTAAAGTTTAGTAGGTCTTGAGTTCGAGTCCATAGCAGGATAAGATGTCTATAATTTAATTTATTATATATGTTTAATTTTAAAAACAAATATGTGAAATATGGCACTGCTGCACTGGGCTAAGCACTGATTAAACATGCTAATGGCTACTTTTTTTGCATGGTGCTAAGCTGAGCTAACCCCCTGGTTGTACAGGTTTTCTCACTGCTTAGCTGGTTTGCACACTGCTAAACAACATGTTGCTTTTTTGAATGTTGCTCAGTGACGTGTAAGGGTGGGAAAACAGCCTATATTAGGCACAATAGGTAGGAATTCTGCAACAGTCTTTGGAGTCTCATGAACTTGTGATATGACAGGCAGTGCTAGTGAAGGTGTGCACTTTTGGGCGCTTTGATGGGGTATTCAGGAATCCAGGATCTTTGTTGGGGTCCTGGTTAAAAATCATGAACCCAGGCTGCTGCAGGGCAGTTTCCAGGGTTTGGAGTGTAAGGTGGAGGCCCGGGACTGGTTGGACAGGGAACTCACCAGTACTACTGATATCCCCTGTACAGGTGAGCAGTGTCATCACCATTATGATGACCTGAAGAGAAAAGAGGGGAACCTTGAACACCTGGGTTCTAGAAGCTAGAGATGGGAATGCCCCACAAATATGTAAGTATGTTTTCCTCTGTTTTACTAATATGCAAGCTGAATGACTGGTATGCATAATGGTGTGCCTCTCTCCCAACAGCTGCAGCTGAGAGGGCTTGCAATGTCGAGTCCCATGCTGGGCACCTGGCCAGGTTGCACGGTGAGTGTGATATGTATGGATTTATTATGCTAACAGTAGTGCAATAAGCAAGAAAGAGTAAAGCATATATTGCAATAAATATACACCATAAAAACTGTAGTGCAATAAATGGGCAAGTAGAACTGTAGTGCAATAAATGGGCAAATAGAGCTGTAGTGCAATAAATGGGCAAGTAGAGCTGTAGTGCAAAAAATGAACAATAGCAATTGTATTGCAATAAACAATAAAAAATACCAATAACAGTAAGCATAATGGTGTACAGCAGGATTGTATTATCATAACCATTGCAGGAGAGCTGTATGTATTACTTGTCTATGATAAGATTGATGCAGTCAAGTGTAACACTGTAATAGCTGTAGAATGCAAAACTAATAGCCTGCAAACTGTATTGTGTAATTCATAGTACTGTCCACGGCTGTCTCCAGGCCAATATCAGTCACAAAATGCTCTCTGTTCCTCATACTTCAAGTAATAAAGGTATATGAGTGAAGTAGCCCAGTCTATGGTCAGATATTTTGTGGACTTCACAGACATTTATTAGCAATACCAATAAAGTGCTAAGCAGTATTGTTAATTCCTACAGAAATCTGTTTTAATAAATGCATTATGGCCATAGTCCATGTGTGTGTGTTCTACTGTTACTGCAGTCAAGTATACCACTGTAATAGTTCTGGAATGCAAAACAAATTCAGTCACATAAAGCTCTCTTTTTCGCCCACTCCAGGAACAAAAGGTACATGGGTGAGGTAGCCCATGTTATGAACAGACATAATTGTGGCTACATTTCACAGACACTTATCAGCAATACCAATAAAGTGTTAAGCAGCATAGTTGATTCCTAAAGAGATTTGTTTCAATATATGCAGTATGGCTGTATGCCATGCATGTGTGTTCTACTGTCATCTCAGTCAAGTATAGCACAGTAATAGTTCTAGAATGCAAAACAAATTCAGTCACATAATGCTCTCTTGTTCTTCCACTCCAGGAACAAATGGTATATGGTATATGGTTGAGGTAGCCCATGTTATGAGCAGATATGATTGTGCTAACATTTCACAGACAGTTATCAGCAATACCAATAAAGTAAATTTTTTTGCAGATGTCCCCTGCAGTCACAGCTATTGGATTCTATTTCCATGCCTGCCAACTAAGGCATGATGGATGTCTAGCTTATGTACTATACACAAACTTCCCTCTCAAATGTCACAATTTCATGTAATGTAATTAAAACTGCCTAATCCATCTGTCACAGGATTACCAGAAAAATGATTACCTGGAATGCAATGTATTACCAAATCTGCTTACAGAACACCTTGGTAGTTATAGAAGTCCACATTATGTGAAAGTGTTCTGTGTAATTATGTACCTGCATTTGTTATTGCTTGCCCCATACTGACCCATGCTAACAGCATCTATATCACAACATTGAATCAGTAAATGTCGAATGCTCACATGAGCGAATAGTCACGTACTCGAAAACTGTATTGTGGGTGGGGCACCCCCGCTAAATATATATTCCTACTCCGAGATCGCACTACAGTGAGGAAAGGGCAAAAGTCCTGATCTTAACTGTACCACAAACAAAATATATCAACTTCGAGGATGTGAATATTCGCTCATGTGAGCGTTTGACATTTACTGATAAGATGTTCTGATATAGCCCACTTGAGAGGTATGTACATGCTACATCAGCTATCAGAGAATTGTAGTCACTGTACTCAGAACTGACGCTACATGCCTGTAGAATATTTAGTGTCAGTGTTTTCAGAGATATAGCCTGCATTGTCAGTAATGGATTCTTTATCTCTCTTTCTCTCTCTCTCCACTGTTTATCTTCACTTATTTATGATTATTTATTATTATGATTTAATATTAATACATGTTATTAAACTAACTATACTTTTGCAAAATGTGATGTAATATTGTTATGTTTTATGATTCAGTATATTAACATACTTTGTTAAGCTAACTATTATGTTGCCCTTATGGTTTACTTCCTACTGGCATGCTGTTACCATACTGACTGTTATGTTATTTACTGTTGTGTTACACATACTATAGATTGATATGTATTTGGATGAATTAAAATTATGTTCCATTCTTTTAATACTAACAATGGTTTGGTTATTACTAACCTTAACTTATTGCTATACCTCTTATATCACAGTACGTCAAGGTAGGCTGATTCCAGCTAATCTGCCTACCTTGCCTCAACCGGCCAAGGCACTGGATCCCAGCATGTCTGGGACCAAGACCAGTGGTGCCCCGTCTGCTGCCCCTGTACTACCTATGGCATCGGGTAGTACTGCCCTTTGGGATGGGGCCCAGCCCCCCTCTGGGAGCACTGGTGGAGGGGGTTTTGTCAGCTGGGATGAGCTGCTGGTCTTGGTGCACAGGATAATCCACCTGCACCGTATTGAGGGCATGCTGGCCGACCTGGTGGTGCAGCCTCACCCCAGAGCCCAGCCTCCAGCACTGCCACCTTTGGGCCAATGAAGGAGCAGTGCTGACAGTCCCATGGGTGGGATGTGAGTCATGCTGCTGCCATTTGGAGGCACATGAGACTTGGATTCCACAACACCCTCCCTATGTAAGGTGTTCACTCCCTTCATGTGTCACACAGTGCCCCTGTCTGCTGTCTTGTCTGTCTGCAAATGCATCTTCAACTACCCAACTTACCTCTGCACACGTACCTCTGTCCCTTCTTCAACATTCCACTCTCACCTTAAAAAAAAATTGGGCACATGTCCCATAAAAAATATCATCCAATATGCACCCCTCCATTTTGCACACATGTCCACTGGACACATGTAATTTGGTCCAATTGGCTTGACAATGCAGTTATGTTGTCCTTTCCCCCTGTGGGGTGAGAGTTCAAAATCATCTACAAATTCTGTCAAAGTGCATAGTTGTTGCTGTACAAGAAATGGATAGCTATGGTTCTTTCCTACACCCTTCCTGCACATCCCTACCTGCCTTTCACTATGTTTTCCCCCAGTTTGCACCCCATTTCACCACTTTTCTATCGCCTCAGTTTTCTTTTCATTTTTTAGAGCATTGATGTGCATTGCACAGCATCGCGCAACTTCGCTAAGCTCAGCTAAATAGAGCTATATTGGCTATATGTATTTTTAAACTTGTAATACACACTTACAAAATAAACACCTGTCCCATATTTCAAACCCAAGACCATCTCACCTGAAGACCACTGCATTAACCTGCCACACCACACAACACTTTATTAAAGCAGGTGGTTTAAAGAAAACATAGTAATTACCAGTTACAGTCATTAAGCGTGTTTCAGTGGAGCTGCAAGATGCACGGCGCTGTGAAAACCTGATTAAAAAGTAATTAAATTAAAAAGATTAAAAATGGGAGCGTACCTTGGACTCTGGTGCAATAGTACACCACTAGAAAGCCAAAGACATAATAATGGAAGTAAGTGAGGCCTGTGATAGCAGGTAAATGTGCTCTTCAGCAGCAACATATAGAAAGACAACTGCGAAGGCATTAATGGCAAAATACATGTTCAACTGGGACCCTGGTGCACACATACATCCATATAAAGCCATGCACATACTGATGGATGTAGAAAATGAATGCCACAACCTGTATGTGTGCACATATATCTTGCAAATACACCTGCTACAGCAGTGACTCAGTAACTCAGTCTGTTAATTGCCTTGCAAACAGTACATTTTGCCACACACAGTCCTGGGTTGAAATCCAGTGGTGTGTAGAAGTGAATTTACAGTATTGTGAAGGCAGCAATTAATGACTGAGTCATGCACTCTTTATCCACACAATGCATTTCAAATGACATGTCAGCTTTTCATTGATGGAGGTCACAGGCCTGTAGATAGAACACACTTCACATATCCCTATAGCAAAACTATATGTGCATAAAGTGTCACGTCATGCATTAATATGCATTCACACAGAATGTCAACGCAGGTACTGCAAATGAGGGCCACTAATCAGAGTGCCCCACCCAATGCTTCCAAAGTCACTGTGCAGATTATTGCAGCTGCACAGATAACATACACATTGGATGTCCCTGCTTGTAACAAGGCCTGCCCTCATACATGCTGCAAATTACTACCAGACTGTAACACATGGCCTGGCAGTCGCCCAAATGGTGGATATTTTCTTAAAGTTTACCCCATCTTACCCAAGGAAACACCAGACATGTTGCCTAGTACTCTGTTAGTGATACCATTGCCTAACATATTTATCTTAAACACGTGCCTTATTTGGAGTAGAAAGGGTAGCCTCACTCTGCCTCTGCCTCTATAAGGCAGACACAGCTACCACAGTTACTCCTACAGGTTGTTGTCCTCCAAAGTGTTCACACTCTCTGCCTATGTCTATTACCTGCAGCAGCAGCTGCAGCCTGTAGTACACATATCTCTATGGTAAGGTTCCTGCTACAGACCTAACCTCTGTGATGATGTAGTCTCCTCACCCCCAGTAATGTCCAGCACAACATATCAGAAAGGGGCACTAGTCTACTTGAAGATCTTATATATTGTACAGTTGCTGCATGTCATTGGCTAATGATAATACAAATCAGCTGTGTTAGCTGCAATTAGCATTTCAGATCCACAGACTGGTTTAGAGGCAATCACCTGATGATGGGAAGCATGTTTAAAAGGCAAGCAGCTAGCTATGGGGAACCAGTCTGTATGAGATTTTCATCACACAGAGCACGCCTTTGTGAAAACTTTACTATCACCACATATCAAAAGAGGAGTACTGCACTCTATCAGGTATGTAACTGATTTTGTGTACAACAGGATACAGATGGGTGAATAGATGTACAGGGAATAGGGAATACAGCATTAAGCATGTCATAGACCTTTGATAATGACATGTCATTGATTTTCTAATGTCTTACACTTACACAGGACGTACAATACAGCAAGAGTGCATTGTCTGTTGTCATTGTGGCACACTGATCTCACTGGACTGTCCCTGTTTTAGTGGTTGTAATAGCCCAGTGCTAATTGTGTGGCACTGTTTCTATGATGTATTATTGAGGGCTTGCCTGTAGGGGACACACTGCAGTAGACCTGAGTGTTGGGTGTATGATGATACAGCAATATCTGTCATGGCACACATGGGGATACCCGACTATTGCTACTATCTCAGTTGTATGCACACACTTAGTATGTTTGAACACTGTTAAGTATGACATGTGTGAGCAAGTAGTGGATAGTGCCAGCCATTTTGTCCTTGCTGTATCTCTACATAGTGTTCTTCCACATATGTAATGACGGCCGTTTGGGCAATCTCTTCAATCACTCTCAACTTTCTGATTTGAAAGCCTGCATTTGCACTTGTTTCTGTCCTGTAACTCATCTAGTGCAGCTACAGATTCTTAGTTTTAGCACTTAAATTTGCTTATTCATGCTCAGCACTTGTTCAGAACTTGTAAGCACTAAATAAGCTACTAATTACTATAGCACTCAATCTTCCTCATCACATAGAGGAAAACAGTTTTTGTACTTATTTTTCTCACTTGCTTAGAGAAAAACAGCTCTTGTACTCACTTTCCTCACTTACCTAGAGGAAAATAGTTTTTTATTCAGGCATGTCCAAGGGTCAGCTCCCAGTGTTCTCTCCTGTCTATCTGATGAATCTGGGCATCTTGAGGCAATGTAGAAATTGCCTCATGTACACAGACAACCCAACACTACAACCTGTGAGAGATGCACTTATCTAGCCAAACTGGAGGTAAAGCTCCCTCCAACCAAGACTGAACTTGACAGTCATGAGGAGAAAGTAAACATTTGCACCACACCACACTCATCACATAGTCTCACTAAATCTACACCACCAAAATCCACACATAGTAACAGAAAAACATTCGCAGAGGCTCTCAATAATAATCTGTCTCAGCAACAGAGACCTGCAAAGCAGAAACACAAGCAACCTCCATCCCCCAACACAACTCAAATGACATATAGCCCACAGACTCAGTGTGCCACTCAACCACAGCCAATAAAGCAAAACAACATACCCAACACACTAGTCATAGGTGACTCCATAGTCAGGCACACTGATGTCCCACTCACCAGGCTAAACAAGGAGAAGGTTATTGTCAGCTGCCTGTTGGGTGCCAGGATCCGCCACATAACCCACGTACTCAGGTCACTCCACAACAAGTACAAATATGACTCTGTCATTGTCCATGTTGGTGTGAATGACCTGAGACGTACCTCCCTGGACTACATGAAAAGAGACATGGAAGAGCTCTCCTATCTTGTAGCCCAGGCAGGTATGACCCTAGCCCTGAGTAGCATTCTGCCATCACCCCGAATGATACAGCAGTACAAGGACAAAATGATTGACTTCAACAATTGGCTAAACTTTTGGTGTCATTCTAATGGGATCCAGTATCTGTCTGCTTGGGATGACATGGTCGACAGACCACGATGCTTTGCAACAGATGGCCTGCACCTGTCACCCCTAGGATTCTGGATACTGGCAAAGGCTCTTGCTGCCCCTATAGTGCCTTTTTTAGGCAAGGTTCAAATAACAAATTCACCACCGTAACATGAACAGGCAAGCAAAAACTGAGGGTAATGCTACTCAATGCTAGAAGTCTAAATCTCAAAATGTACTCACTCGAGGATGGAGAACATCGATATCTGTGCAGTGACTGAGACCTGGTTCAAGGCTCCAGAGAGCACACCTGCACTACCAGGCTATAACTCATACCACATTTTTTGGCCATGTAACCTGGACCGAAACACCAAAGGCGGTGGTGTGTCCATATTCATTAAGGCTATCCACATCTCCAGGCTAGTTGCTCAGCATAATGCATCCGAGGTTATCCAAGTGCAACTAACTCTGGGCAAAACTGCAATCCAAATTGTAGCTTGCTACAGATCCCCCACCATGCCCCAGGATTCCCACTCCTCTTTTCTTGATGTACTGGAAAATATTAGGATTCAACCAAACACCCTAATAATGGGTGACTTCAACTACCCCACCATTAATTGGGAAAACTACTCGTGTACCAACTCCTTAGCTCAATGCTTTCTGGAATTCATAAACTCCAGTGCCCTGGATCAACTTATCCACACCCCCACCAGGGGCAACAATATCCTAGACCTAGTCATTACCAACATGAGTGACCGGTGTTCCACACCTGAAGTCAACTCCTCATTGGTCCGATCTGACCATAAGCTAATCACCCTTGATATCCACATCCCGCCCCCACCCCCCATTAAGGAAACCACTGTAAAAAATTTCTCCAAAGCCAACTTCATGCTTCTTAAGACAGAAATGTTGAACTTCATGACACCCATGCAGATGGACAATACAGTTACAACTGCTGAATCCTAAACAAATGCACTCTATAAGCACTTACACGAGCGCATGGATCATGCTATCCCAAACAGAACCAAGACACTATCCTCCAAAAAAGGAAGCCAATCTGGTGGTCCCCTGCCATAAACAAACTGTACTACAGAAGGAAGAAACTGTTGCAAAAGAGAGTAAAATTCCATGAGTGGAGGAGCTCCCTGGTCAGCCTCAGTAAAAAGCTGAGATCCCTTATAAGATCCTCCAAAGCTAGCTACGAAAACAAAATCGCCACTAATTCTAAGGGCAACCACAAAGCATTCTATAGCTATGTCAAGAATCTCAATGGCAACACCCAGATCTGCTCTGAGTTACAGCAGAAAGGCACGAAAATTACAGAACCAACTGATATTGCCAACATCCAGGCAGATAGGTTCAGTGCTAACTTTACCCCCCCATCACCCCCTAAAGGGCCCATATCTATACAGGAAGAATGCAGAGTCCCTGTAATCACAACTACACAGGTAAAAGCTGCACTATCTAAAGCGAAACACACAGCATCCATGGGACTGGACAACATCCCAGGCTGCGTTTTATACGAACTTCAGAACGAACTGGCTCCCCACTTAAGCACCGTGTTCAGTAATAGTCTCTCATCAGGCTTTGTACCCACTGAATGGTGCACAGCAGCAGTTATCCCACTCCCCAAAGGAGGAGCCACCACTGATCCTGGGAACTATCGACCTATTAGCTTGACGAGCCTGGTCTGCAAGGTAATGGAATGTATCATCATGGAACTCATCAACAAAGACATTGGTAACCTCCAAACTCTGGATCCCACCCAGTTCGGGTTTGTGAAAGGCAGATCATGCCTCCTGAACCTGATCAACTTCTTTGAGGTAGTCACCAAAACCATAGATGAGGGTAAGGTGGTTCACACAGCCTATCTTGACCTCGCCAAGGCTTTCAACACCATCCCCCATTCTGGAATTATAGCTAAACTCACTAAACTAGGTATAAATCCCTACGTCACAAGATGGGTTGCCAACTGGCTCACTGACAGAACCCACACTGTAAAAGTTGCAGACTCCAAATCTGACCTCAAAGCAGCAACAAGTGGAGTACCACAGGGTTCCGTCCTGAGACCACTCTTGTTTGGTATCTACTTCTCTGAAGTACAGGCTAACACAGAAGGCCTCTGGCTAACGAAGTTCGCAGATGACTGCAAACTAGGAGCCATAGTCAAGTCCCCAAATGATGAGGACATCCTACAGAAGGGCCTTGCTAAGGCAGATGCCTGGTGTCAGAGCCATGGCCTCAAGCTCAATGCCAAAAAGTGCAGTGTCATCCCCTTTGGTAAAATCTCTGTACCCATGAACTACCACATAGGCAGCAACCTACTTAACACTGAATGTGTGATAAGAGACCTTGGGACCCAGGTGGACTGTAGTCTCTCCTTTGATAGTCACATCACCACAGTAGTCAGGAAGTTGTTCTACGTGGCACACATCATCATAAAAGGGTTCTCATCCAGGAAAAAAGAGGTCATTGTTCCCCTCTACTCAACACTCATTAGACCCATTATAGAGTGCAATGCCCCTTTTAGAATGTACCTCACAAGACATCTGCAGCAGCTGGAAAGGCCACAGAAATACCTCACAAAGAGGATTACTGGCCTCAAACAAATGCCCTACACTAGCCGCCTCAAAAAACTCCAGCTTTACTCTGTAGCATATCGCCTACTCCAAGGTGATCTCTGCCTAACATATAAAGCTATGTCAAACCCAGTACTGTTGGACATGCTACACCTAAAGAAATCCCAATCCCTCCGAGCTACACACTCTAGGGACCTAAACCTTGTCACCACAATAAATAGGACATGCTGGAGGGATAGATTCCTGTCCCAGAGACTTTGCATACTCTGGAACAAGCTACCCATCTATGTCAAGCAAAGTTCTTCATTAGCACTCTTCAAGAAAAATCTTGATGAGTGGGAGGGAAATAGGGAATACACCCCGGGGATCACTTCTGTGTCTCTGCTCAACAGTGGCACAGGATAATAACTTGCTTGGGTGGCATAAGCCAGGGAACCTTTTTGGCTAGGCTTACGTAGGCCCTTGGGCCAATAGCCTAGTACCTCCCTATGAACCTATGAACCTATAATGTGTTCCCCTTTTGTTGTCTTTTGGGAATCATGTTTCCTAGAGGCCATGCACCCTTCTCTGATGTGGAAAATGAATTTATACTGAAAGGGCTAAGGCAATATCATCACATCCTACTGTCCAGGGGGAGGCAAAACAGAGAACAGCGGGCTCCATTATGGGGAGACCTTGTCCATGATGTGAATGCCACAGGCTATCAGAGCAGGATACATGAGCAGGTTTGACACTGTGCAACAGACATGAGCAATCCTGCACGACAAAGGGCAGCAGATGTAGCCAGAGATCATGCTATCATCGGTGAAGGGTCTGCAGTGGAACAACCACTCTCGGCCACTGAGGAATTTCTGGTGAACCTAGACATACATGAAAGCTCTCAGGCACCCATCACAGCATATATCATGGAGGTGGGTACCATAGTTTCCACAGCAGAGGAGCATGCAGGTAGGCTTACTGTGATCAGCATTGTAATACTATAGCAGTCAGTGTGTCAGGCTTTACATACTTTTACGTGAGTGTCAGGTCTTTGTTCATTGGAGAAGAGGGTTTTACCTCAGCTGTACTCTCATACTTAGAATGTGACTAATACAACGAGTAAAACAGTAGGTACTGTAAATGTGAGATATATGGATGTATTACCTGCTGCAACATGCATTGGTACTGACATTACCTCATCCTCAACTTTTCACAGGTCCGTCAGGTATTGGCCAAGGCAGTGGTCCTGCTCCTGGTAAGCATGACAGTTTTGTTAAGGAACATTTATATTCTGTTAAAGTTAAGGGCCAGAATAATACCCTATTTAAACATAATTCCATGTGTAAACAGGGTAGAATGTTTTTATTTTCCATTCTGGAACAGGTACATAAGGATCTTAGAGGGGGTAATTACAGGAGTATAGTTGAACAAATAGAAACACTTTGGCAGTGACAGTTAAGAAAAGATAAGCCTCCTGGTTTAAATGAGGCATTTACTCTAAAATGCCTTTTAAAAAACAAAAGGCTGAAAGGACATTAAATTAGGCAGTGAAACATGTATTTCAATATATTTGTTAAAATAGGTGCGCTGGGTTTTTATGTGTTGTTTTATCAAGTATAGTGTCATATTGCTTAATTAAAAGGTACATTTTGCTGGTTGTTTTACTTGATTTACTTGAAGTGACTGTTATGAAGGTCTTGAGTTGAATGTGTATTTTGTTCTGAGAATGTCTATTTTAGACGAAAGTGGAGAAGAAAAAAGTTTGACCACTAATCCAGTTGTGGGTTTTTCTCATTATGAGTATTGGTGGATTTTGCGTACACAATAGTGCATGTATTCATGTACTGTTTTTTTCTTTCTTTTTACAGGTGACTGGGGGTTTGGTCTCTGTCCCCTACACAACCTGATGTCAGTTTCTCTTCGGACTCTGATGATGGTGGCCACAGTGAGGCACAGGTGGGGGTGTAGGGGGCTGAATCTGTCCCAGAGGTATAAATCCCTCTTCTGCCTCCATTGTCACCACACACAGTCAGTATGCCCGCACATATCCAGTCCACGGAGGTCACACATATTGGACAGACAGTGGGGACATTGAACAGGAAAGTGTGAGTGCAGATACTAGCCATAGCCAGAAAGCTGGCGAGTTCCCACACAGGCAGATTGACAGGGGTGCTTGTAAGAGGCTAGCTGTCTGTCCACCACTTGTTGCAGGTGTCACATCACAGGTCACTTGGCACATGTTTTGGGCCATCATGGAGGCACAGGCATGTTCTGAACAGAACACCAGACATATGCTTAGGGTTATGGATGCAGCACAGTCTGACATCCTTGACTGCCTCCACCGCATTGAGGACACCCTAGATCAGTTGACTGACACAGTGGACAGAATGTGGGCTGAGACAGTGTCTGTCTTGAACCACACATTGTCTGTGCTGGAATGTGTGGTTGGAGTTGAGTATTGGCCTTGTGAATGTAGGTCAGCAACCTCACCTGCTGAGAGTCCACATGGCCGTGCACAATCATGCTCCTGTAGTGGCAGTACATCCAGTGCTACAGAGGAAGTGTGCTGTCCACACCACTATGTGACAGGCCATAGGCCATAGGATTGTGGTCCTGGGCATTCATATGGGGAACACAGTCCCAACAGACACCAGTCACAGTCAAGTACTAGCACCACTTCTGATCTTGGGCATAGAGGTGCCAATGCAACTCCTGGCAGAGCTAGTTCTTGTGTTCAGGGCCGGAGACAGTGAAATGTCAACTCTACCGTGTATGGTCCAAAGCTGTCCAACATACAGTCATGTAGGGCTAGCACTGAGCTTGACTATGTACATGCATACACTCACACACCACTGTCAAATGCAGGTCACCTACAGACACACATGGCACCTTTTCATGGTCCAGCTAATCTTACTTTCCTTCCTGACTTGCACACATGCTGTCAACCATTTGGGTCAGCCTAGGCCTCCTGCACCCTCACACAACACCCTGTGAAACTGATGATACCTGTGCCACATTCCTGTCACCCTCGTCATTGATGCAGGGAAATGAAGCTATGTGTCTGATGCACAGTATGACTATATTAGTTAACATGTACTTGTGTAATGCAATGTTGTTTTGCCATGCCACTTGTAGTGGTTAATGACAGATACTGTATGCTAGCATTTGTCATGAGTACTCCATATATTTTTGTGTACCTTATGTTGTATGATGTTGTAATAGCTGTATAATTACATAATGTACTGTGTGCCTGCTGAATGGCACACAAAAAAAGGTTATCCCACTCCACAAGGGGGGAACCACCACGGACCCCGGGAACTACCACCCCATTAGCCTGACTTGCCTGGTCTGCAAGGCCATGGAACATATCATCATGGAACTTATAAACAAAGACATTGGTAATCTCCAAACTTGGATCCCACCCAGTTCGGGTTTGTAAAAGGCAGATCATGTCTCCTAAACCTGATAGACTTCTTTGAAGCAGTCACCAAAGCCATAGACAAGGGTAAGGTGGTTTCACACAGCCTATCTAGATCTTGCCAAGGCTTTCAACACCATCCCCCACTCTGGAATTATAGATAAACTCACTAAACTAGGTATAAATCCCTATGTCACAAGATGGGTTGCCAACTGGCTCAATGACAGAACCCACACTGTGAAAGTAGCAGACTCCAAATCCGACTTCAGACCAGTGACAAGTGGAGTACCACAGGGTTTAGTCCTGGGTCCTCTCCTGTTTGGTATCTACTTCTCTGAAGTACAGGCTAACACAGAAGGTCTTTGGCTAATGAAGTTCACAGATGACTGCAAACTAGGAGCCATAATCGAAACTCCTAATGATGTGGACATCCTACAAAAGGGCCTCAGTGAGACAGATGCTGGTGTCAAAGCCATGGCCTCAACCTCAATGCCAAAAAGTGCATTGTCATCCCCTTTGGTAAAAACTCTGTACCCATTAACTACCACATAGGCGGTAGTATACTTAACACCAAAAGTGTGATAAGAGACCTTGGGACACAGGTGGACAGTAGTCTCTCCTTTGATAATCACATTGCCACAGTAGTCAGGAAATCCTTCTACATGATACACCTCATCACAAAAGGTTTCTCATCCAGAAAAAAAGAGGTCATTGTTCCCCTCTACTCATCACTCATTAGACCCATTATAGTGTACAACTATATGGTATGTATATTGGTATGTACCTCACAAGACATCTACAACAACTGGAAAGGCCGCAGAAATACCTCACAAAGAGGATTACCGGCCACAAACAGATGCCCTACGCAGACCATCTCAAAAAACTCCAGCTTTACTCCGTCGCATATCTCCTACTCAGAGGTGATCTCTGCCTAACATACAAAGCTATGTAAAACCCAGAGCTGTTGGACATGCTCCACTTAAAGAAATCCCAATCCTTCTGAGCTACACACTCTAGGGACCTAAACCTTGTCACCACAATAAACAGAACATGCCGGAGGGATAGATTCCTGTCCCAGAGACTTCCCATACTCTGGAATAAACTGCCTATCTATATCAAACAAAGCTCCTCATTAGCACTCTTCAAGAAAAATCTTGATGACTGGATGGGAAATAGGAAATTCACCCCCGGGATCACCTCTGTGGCTCTGCTCAACAGTGGCACAGGAAAATAATTTTCTTGGGTGGCAAAAGCCAGTGTACCTTTTTGGCTGGGCTTGTATAGGCCCCAGGGCCGATAGCCTAGCACCTACCTATGAACCTATGAACCTATGATGGGTGGGTCAGGGTCCTGTTTATGTTTCTGTTTCAGGAGTCTGTTGGGGTAACCTATGGATACACAGCGACAATAAAGCAGCACAGGATGGCATGTCAGCACAGCAGAAATATGTCTTCAGCAAGGTACAGCACTATATGTGCATGGCTCCATAGGTTCATATGTGTATAACAGGCTAAGAAGGACAATGGCGCCATTCAGTGTACTCGTGCATCCCTAATCTGTGAACAGGTCGGCTATCATTGGCAAGTGGCACCAGGATTTTGGGAACTCACACATCTACAAGCTTTGGTGACAGAGATGACCCATCTACAAATATCATGTGTCCAGTACAGACAGTTACCTGACACCCATTATGATTGTCGTGTTTTGCATCCCATTTTGTAATCTTCACATGCTATGTCACAGCAGATGTGTGCTTCACACACGTGGGGGGGGGGTCTGTTTCACATGCAGCATACTGTCTGTGTTACATATCTGTCTCTCCAGCATGTACTATGTATGCTACAGTGATGTTGTAGGTGTGTAGAACAGGTGAGAAAAGTGTTAGTCCTGTCATGTATACACGGGAGGTACACCTCACTGTATGGAGCCATACACATCCCCTCCAAAGCATTTAGGAGACAGGCTACACATGTACTGTTGCGACATGGACTCCATAGGACATGATATCTATGCTGTGTATTGATGTACCATGTAACTTGTCTGGCTGCTACAGCTGTACGATATGCCTGTGCAGTGACATAGCAAGGGTGCCATTGCACACAATGATAACTGTGATGACTGCCACACTCAGTATAGCAGTGACACTCTGGGATTCACATCCCAAACCTGTTGGTGTAGGTTGTACAACAGTGAATTCATCCCCTTACCAATCAGTGAGAATCAAAGGCTACATTGGCTGTATGTAGATTAGAATACTTACCTATGTAATGGTGCACATTACAGATCACAGTACGTGATGCACGCAACACACCTCATGTCTGCTAGTACTATCAGTTCAGGACATATTATGCTTGATGACATCAGCAGGCCTTGTTGTGGTCAGTCCTTTGGGGGACCACAGCACACACTACAAATAAAATACTGCAAAACCCTACCTATTTCTATGTTACCAAGATGATCATATTTATGCTATCGTGACACACACACACACACACACACACACCAAGTAGCCTGGCGTGACATAAGAACCCCTAGGCTTGTGTTGAACAGCATTTGTGGACTGCAGAGTGACACTGCTTTGCACTGTTATCTGCATCTAGTATCCTAGCAGTGGGATAACTATTATTATCCTAGCTATGTGTGTACATTTACCAGTTTGGCCATATGTGGCTGCTTGCAGTTAAATAGGCAAACCTGTGGGCAGGATCACTGTGCCCGGTCCACACATGCTTTGACAACATTATCCATTACGCCACCTGCTCACCTGCATCTCTTAAAGTGGTGACATCCAGCAGGCACAGGGGTCTATAGGTAATTGGATTATGTACTGTTGTGCTCTTAGTTTGGATCCCTTGAGAAACAGTATGGATGTGTGATAGTGCAGATTTACTCACCATTATTAGGGTATGTAGGGCAATACAGACATCCACACACATAATTATGTAATTAATAGAGATGTGTGTCTATGTATATATATGTGTGTGTGTGTGTGTGTGTGTGTGTGTGTGTGTGTGTGTGTGTATAAATGTAGCTGTGTGTGTGTGTGTGTGTGTGTGTGTGTGTGTGTGTGTGTGTGTGTGTGTGTGTGTGTGTGTGTGTGTGCGTGTGTATAAATGTAGCTGTGTGTGTGTGTGTGTGTGTGTGTGTGTGTGTGTGTGTGTGTGTGTGTGTGTGTGTGTGTGTGTGTGTGTGATAGGTATATGTGTTATGCAGATATATGGGGAGAGTCTATGTATCAATATGATATATATAGCTATAAATATATCAGTATATATCTATTTGACACTACATAGCGATTGATATACTATGTATGTGAGAGAGAGAGATAGTGACAGATGGATATGTATACATATATGTCTGTATGCATAGACATATCTATACGTAACAGGTCGGTCTGGTGATGGGACAACAGAATTGCACTCATTTTAACTAAGTGTTTGGGCATGCTCAGTGTGACTATCAGTATTTATAAAGTGACTCCAGGCCACAAATACCTGTATTCCAGTCCAGGATTTTTTGTGTTACAGACTATACCTATCAGCTGTACAGAGTTTCACAGAATGTCCAGAGTTTTGGCCCATAGTTTTGGTCTGTTCCTCATAAAATTTGTGGTTTTATGGCAAATCACTTGGATGAACTTAGGACTGAAGTCACTAAATAGTGACATACATTTGAGTGTCTGACTTCAAAATCCTTCAGAAAAATGTCTGTTGAAACAAACCCTGTTATTTTAGCAACTGTACTTTTATGAAAGCAGTATTTAAAATATGCCCCTATTTGTGAGCCTTTGTCCCCCCATTTTGTCGGTCTTTGAACAAATTTCTTGCACTAAGAGGTTGAGAGGTATGTTACACACATTGACATCTGTCCCTTTACTGGAGTACTGCACGTCACTAAAAATGTCCACAGCATTCCCTATCTGTCTGCTGTACTTAATATGTGACTGAGGTTCATAATGTTACACCACACACAGACTGATAGTCTGTGAAAACACCTACATAATAATACCTCACATCCAAAAGATGTGCCTACTTCCAGATTAGAAGCATCAACACCATCACCCATGCTAACTTCCCTAGTCCACTGAGCCACACAGGCTGCCAGATGCAGTTGTCATTCATCACACAATCAACAGCATAAATATGTACATTGTTATTCCTGCATTATGTGTGACATACAGTGTGTGATCAAGTTCTATGTTACAGCCCTGAGATTGCCTGGTCTGCTGATATACCATTGCTGACTTACTGTTAAAGCAGTTATATGGGAACACTGCTGTGTTGTGAGTGGGAGAGCAACAGCACATGATCTGCTGGGATAGACAGTAGTTCAAATATCATGGGACCCCACTGTTTAACATCTCCCTTGACTGATATAGTGCATATTCCACCCATGAGGCGTAGTGATTATTAGGGGACATACTATTGGACTGTGTACCTGTAGTCCCATATGGATGTTACTTCTGCCCAAATAGCCCACTATATTTCCTAGCATAAATGCAGCAGATCCATACATATGATATCATATTATAGTAATCTTTACAAGTAGTGTGCGGGTTACAAACTTACCTTACAAATGCAATAGTTGACAGGACAGTAGTTCAGGGCTGATTGATGCAAGCAGTACACAGTCAATACATGGATAGGTACAGGTTGTGTGGGTTGTCTGGCATCAACAATTTTACTATATGTATGTGAGTAGGAGTAAGGTGTCAGTCCCTAGGGTCCTAGGTTGTCAGTGAATGTGCTACATGTTGTCTCTTAGCCAAAGTTAGGGTGTACTGGGCATGCCTACATCTGCCTACAGGAACATCATCAGGGGGTTCCTCCTACGAGTCCTCCTGTGATTGTGGCTGTGGTGACATAGCCACTGGTGGGGGCCTGTGTATCACTTCCCTTTGCTGATCCTGCTGCAACTGTTTCTGCAGGATCATATTGTGTAGCATGGCACACAATATGAACATATGGGCACATGTGGCTGGAAAGTACTGCAGGGCTCCACCAGATATATTGAAGCACTGAAACCGTGACTTCAGAAGCCCAAACACATGCTCTATGAAGTTACTAGTTTGTGCATGTGCCTTATTATGGCATTCTTCAGTGGGTGTGTGTGCATTTCTGATGGGTGTCATCATCCACAGTTCCAGTGCGTAGTCAGCATCCCCCAGTAAATAACCACATGGGATGTCCTCCCCAGCAAACATCTGGTACAGCTATGATGCATAAGACACAAACTGCTGCAAACCAATAAAAGTCAATAAAACACAAACTGTTGAGAAAAAACTTTTATGAATAGCAAAGCTTTCGGGTTATGACCCTTCTTCAATACTAATACAACCATAAATGAAACAATTCACTTTAAATAAGAGACAGTCATCACATGACCACAGCCAAAGTCATGTGACATACAAAATTATAAAATAGATCACAAAAACAATTCAAAATACAAAACAAATATGAGTAAAACAATATTTTATGTGCATATATAAATATGTATTAAAATAATTCAACAGCACAATTTAGTACGTTGCAACTTAACTAAAACCGGTTTCAAAGTAACAGCAGTGTTCAGGCCAGGAGGGCGATCAGCCGCTAGCCTTAAAATCCATTCATACTTTCTAACAAATTATTAATATCATCACCTCTAAATGCTTTATGTAAACATATTAATGCTCATGGTGCTGATCATAGGTTTAAATTTAGGGTGATAGATATGGTTTTTGCATCTATTAGAGGTGGTGATATTAATAATTTGTTAGAAATTAAAGAGTATGAATGGATTTTAAGGCTAGAGGCTGATCGCCCTCCTGGCCTGAACACTGCTGTTACTTTGAAACCGGTTTTAGTTAAGTTGCAACTTACTAAATTGTGCTGTTGAATTATTTGAATATATATGTATATACGTACATATAATATTGTTTTACTCATATTTGTTTTGTATTTTGTATTTTGAATTGTTTTTGTGATCTATTTTATAATTTTGTATGTCACATGACTTTGGCTGCAGTCATGTGATGACTGACTCCTATTTAAAGTGAATTGTTTCATTTATGGTTGTATTAGTATTGAAGAAGGGTCGTAACCTGAAAGCTTTGCTATTCATAAAAGGTTTTTCTCAACGGTTGGTGTGTTATTGAATTTTACAGCTATGATGCATACCAGATATGGGAGTTGTGATAACTGCCAGGGCTGCCAGCACACACATTCACAATAATCCCCTGGGGATTGCACACAACCTGGCAGTTGAAGAAGTGGTACCCCTTGTGGTTGACATAGATTCTATCCTCCTCACAGGGTGATGACTTGATGTATACATGAGTGCAATCTATGGAACCCAGTACCTTAGGGTAATGTGCTACATGGCAGACGTGTTGCATAATCTTGGCCCTCACCTCAGGTGTGAGGGGAAAATAAATGTGCTGACTGGTATGTGGTAGCATGGCATCCAGGAACTGGTGGAGTACCCTAAAAGCAGATGCCTGTGAGAACCCCATCATATCCCCAGTTGGGCTTTAGAAAGTACCTGTAGCTAGTATCCTAAGGGCTACATATACCTTTGTCTCCACTGGGATGGGTTCCCCTCTGTTGGCTCTGGGCTTGAGATGAGGGTGGCAGAGCTCAGTGAGTTCTTGCAGTATGTCCCTGTCCACCCTGTAGCACTCTACAATCTCCAGTTCATGTAGATCCTGGAAGGTTACCCTATGACTGAGCAGTCTTCTCCTTCTATGTCTAGGCCTATTGTCAACAGCAGCAGCACTGACTTCAGCATCTGGCACATACAGATGTAGCAGACCTGCAGCAACCTCTAGCATTCTCTCAGTTAAAATTCCCAAGTATGAAATAATCAGTCCTTGTAACATAATAATCTCTTTAAATTCTGTTTAAAGTTACCATTATGCTACAGGGAATGATTATGTCATGGGGGTCAAGTTTTCTAAGGAAGGGACATTTCCTTGCAAGAGGTGCAAACCATGCCCATTTATTAACAGCAGTAACAGTTTTGTACATCCCATTACATGTAGGGTTTATAAACTGCATATATATGCAGACTGCAATGTAAAAAGATGTTATATATGCAACACTATATGTGCATGGCTCCATAGGTTTATATGTGTATAACAGGCTAAGAAGGACAATGGCACCATTTAGTGTACTCATGCATCCCTAATATGTGAACAGTTCTGCTACTCTTGGCAAGTGTCACCAGGGTTTTGGGAACCCACGCATCTACAAGCTTTGGTGACAGAGATGACCCATCTACAAATATCATGTGTCCAGTATAGACAGTTGCCTGCCACCCATTATGATTGTCGTGCTCTGCATCTCATTTTGTAATCTGCACATGCTGTGGCACAGCAGATGTGTGCTTCACATGCATGGGGGCCCTGTTTCATGCACAGCATACTGTCTGTGTTACATATCTGTCTCCCCAGCATGTACTATGTATGCTACAGTGATGTTGTAGGTGTGTAGAACAAGTGAGACACATGTTAGTCCTGTCATGTATACACGGGAGTTACACCTCACTGTATGGAGCCATACACATCCCTCCAAAGCATTTCAGAGACAGACTGCACATGTACAGTTGTGACACGGACTCCATAGGACATGATATCTACACTGTGTATTGGTGTACCATGTAATCTGCCTGGCTGCTACAGCTGTATGATATGCCTGTGCAATAACATAGCAAGGGTGCCATTGCACATAATGATAGCTATGATGACTGTCACACTCAGTATAGCACTGACACCCTGGTATTTATATCCCAAACCTGTTGGTGTAGGTTGTACGACAGTGAATTCATCCCCTTACCGATTAGTGAGAATCAAAGGCTACATTACTCTCTGTGTCCATAACTCCATGTGTAATGGCTCAACTGTGTGTGCAGACGCTACAATATTTTGCAGGGGTTGATGATTTCCCACAGGATAGTATTGTGCAGTCATTGGCAATTAGCCTTTGTCAGTGGCTCAAAGTACAACTGACTGTGTCTTAAGCCATCCTGGATAATTGTTGGTTCTGTGTGGGAGTATGTGACAGCTCCCAATATGCAATCACCTGCTAATGTACTCAATCAGAGTTCACTGACAGTGGCTGTGACTGCAGAGAGGGAATAGGTAGACAGGGTATGCCCATAATGGAGGATGGTGAATCCCACTGATGACTAACACCATTGCAGCGCAGGTCCCCAATGCTACCTTCCCAGAGTATGACTGTCAGACACTTGTGTATCCACCAGCTGACATAACACTTTATACATGCCATACACAGTTTTCAGCAAGGCCTGCTGGCCTAATATTGTCATACACCTTCTCAGGCCATGGTTGGTGAAGTGAGACATATGTCCGACATCCATTGCATAGTGTAACAGTCAATGGGCTTTGCCAATTGCAGTCGGTAGGCATGATCTGGCATTGAGCAAAAGTAACAGTATTTTCTCGAGTGTCACTAGGTATACAACAGTGTCAGTGCTCTTATCCATGCTAACTCCTCTGGGGACACCGCTTAGCGCTACATGTTAGTTGTCTTCCGTGCAAGTAAGTGTTGCAGTTACATCCAGCATGTTGCAGGAAGAGAGTCATGCAAGATGTCTGTACAGAGCACAGACAAACACGTTAGAGAAGTGTAATATGTACATACTGTGTTGCTTAGTCATGCTGTGGCTCATTTGCCCAAAGGATAGTCCAGGTCCTTAGCTGCAACATCCTTACATGGGGAACCAACGTAGTACATCATGTGTTTACCAATATAGGTGACCAGTACAGCCCCCCCCCCAATGTGAGGTCCTCCCTGGTGAAATCTGGCCACAGATCAGTCTCCTTAGAACTACCAGCACATACCCCCCATGCAGACAATACAGACATATATGTCAAGACAGCCATTTATTACCTGTTGTGGGATGGTTGACATAGCATGACTGCACCTCCCCCTTCAGATGGGACAGGCAAGTATGTAGAGGTGTACATCCATGCATTATGTTAGCAGCATTACAATGGCATGAACTCGGCTGTACATGACAGGAAGGACACAGGCTCATCATGACTCAGCAAATCTGGCTGTTGGACAACTGCCATTAGCAGGCTGTACAATAACAGGTGGACAGTGCTGTGTGACAGTTGGGATGAGGGTGCCACCCAATATGGAGGCACTACCACCTCAGGTAAAAGAAGCACATAGTGTTGATGTGATGTTGACTATAAACAGTAAGTGACAAAAGTAGCCACCCATGCAAAGCAGAACCACAACACACAGTGTAGTTACATGTGTGACCTCAGTCAATTACACTTTATTGTCCCCACCACGTGACACATGACATTCCTACAACCTGTCCCATAACTTCCATATTTACAGAGCAGTTCATAACTGGCATATCATTAGAAGATACACAGCATCTATTGCACATGCTAACATTCCTGGCTGCATCCCACATGTGATCTGACAAGGATTACTAACACCAATGGGACACCCTTGCAATCATACTGACATTACTGACTGCACACCAGCTGAGTGGACAATGGCAACTGTTATGCCCTTGCACAGAGGTGGTGCATGCACTGACCAATATAACTATACACCTCTTTGTCTGAGTATCCATATCTGTATGGCCATAGGGACAATCATCATGTAGCTGATCAGCACACATATATGTGTTCTACACACTGTTGACTGTACATGGTCTGGATGTGTGACAGGGGAAGCATGACCGTTACATGTGGTGGACATTTCTGAGGCAGTCATCATGGAACTGGGTGAGGGTCCATCAGGGCATACAACCCCCTAGACTCAGCCAAAGCATTTGACTATATCCCGTGCTCAGGCAACATTTACAAAGCACCTACTTAGGCATCCATGATACTATCATTGTAGGGGTAACTAAGTGGCCTATTGCTGGCACACATATGCAACATAGGGACATCTGCCTCCAATAGCTGATCTGTCAGCAGCAGAGCTCAACAGGGTGCAGTTCTGGGTCCCCTACTGCTTGGAATCTATTCAACCACAATACATGTGACTGCTGACTGACTGTGTCTAACAATATTGGCTGATGCCTGCAAATTGTGAGCACTCATAGATTCTCTCTGGTATGTCACTATCCTGCAAGAGGGTATTGTGAACACATGCCTGTTGACATAGTAATGGCCATAAACTCCATGCAAATATATATGTAGTATCAGTTCCATCAATTAGAACTATGTACCTGGTAAGTAGCACATTAGTTGCAACATGTGATGTACATACTCAGGGTTGAAAGAACTGGGCACACAGTCCTGGCCACACACTGTGCCCTGTCCATGCATGCGTTGGTAACATTATAGATAACACCACCTGCTCACCTACATCTCTGTACATGGTGACATTCAGCAGGTACAAGGATCTGTAGGTAATTGGATTATATACTGCTGTGCTCTTAGTTTGGATCCCTTGAGCAACAGTATGGATGTGTGATTGTGCAGATTTACTCACCATTATTAGGGTATGTAGGGCAATACAGACATCCACACACATAATTATGTAATTAACAGAGATGTGTGTGTGTGTGTGTGTGTGTGTGAGTGTGTGTGTGTGTGTGTGTGTGTGTGTGTGTGTGTGTGTGTGTGTGTGTGTGTGTGTGTGTGTGTGTGTGTGTGTGTGTATATATATGTATATATATATATATATATATATATATATATATATATATATATATATGTAACTGTGTGTGAGAGTGTGTGTGTGTGTGTGTGTGTGTGTGTGTGTGTGTGTGTGTGTGTGTGTGCGTGTGTGTGTGTGTGTGTGTGTGTGTGTGTGTGTGTGGTGTGTGTGTGTGTGTGTATGTATGATAGGTATATGTGTTATGTAGATATATGGGGAGAGTCTATGTATCAATATGATATATATAGCTATATAGATGTCAGTATATATCTATTTGACACTACATAGAGATTGATATACTATGTATGCGAGAGAGAGAGAATGAGAGAGAGAGAGAGAGAGACAGTGACAGATGGATATGTATACATATATGTCTGTATGTATAGACATATCTATACATAACAGGTCAGTCTGATGATGGGGCAACATAATTGAACTCATTTTAACTGTTTGGGCATGCCCAGTGTGACTATCAGTATTTATAAAGTGACTCCAGGCCACAAATACCTGTACTCCAGTCGGGGATTTTTTATGTTAAAGACTATACCTCTCAACTGTCCAGAGTTTCGCAGAATGTCCGGAGTTTTGGCTCATAGTTTTGGTCTGTTCCTCGTAAAATTTGTGGTTTTCTGGCAAATCACTTGGATGAACCTAGGAGTGAAGTCACTAAATAGTGACATACATTTGAGTGTCTGACTTCAAATCCTACAGAAAAATGTCTGTTGAAACAAACCCTGTTATTTTAGCAACTGTACATTTATGAAAGCAGTATTTAAAATATGCCCCTATTTGTGAGCCTTTGTCCCCCCATTTTGCTGGTCTTTGAACAAATTTCTTGCACTAAGAGGTTGAGAGGTATGTTACACATATTGACATCTGTCCGAGACAGATGTGGATAGGATGATAAGGAACTTCCTTAGGACACCGATTCAAATGGGAGTCTTTTGGCTCCAACCTTATCGGAGCTTGAGAGCCTCCATCGAGTCACACCATCATTGATTTCTCCTTCTCTGATCTGTCGTTCAGTTTTGGAGCCATCATATCCAGAACCCTTGGGGTTGTCTTCTTCTGATCTGAAGACTATTGCTTCATCATCGCAGATGGTTTCTCTAAGTTAACCAGCACTGAACAGATCGGGAACTAAACATCTTTGCCAGCTCTGGGGTTTTGGAGTTGACTCCAAAGCTGTCTGAGCTGTCTCTTCCCCTCAGAGCCTCAGCATTAGACAGCTTGGTTCTGAATTTCTCCTCAGGTGGAGTGTCTTCAGGTTGACATAAGCTGATGATCCAAGAGGGCCCATTGTCAGATCCATCGGTTTCTGCTTCCCCTAGGCACTCCACTTTTGAGAGAGTTTACTCTATGCCTACAGAACAGACCACTCTGTCGTCTCCAGATCAGACTTCCTTGTCTCATTCTGTTTTGCAACCTGAGCCTCGATCATCCCTTCCATCAGGACAGCAAGTCCAAACTAGTCTCCAGTCCACCCACCAGGATATTGTTATTTCTTCTGATATTTCCCCAGAGCATCCCACTAAGGATGTCTTTCATAAGAGAATGTGCAAGAGGAGGCACTTAGACTCCCCACAGGAGTCTCTCACTGAGGACACTGATTTTGATGAGGGAGAGGTGTCCCCAGATCACCACCTGATGATGCCTCCTTTAGAGACATCTTGGAACTTCTTAAACAAAGTGGTGGTTGGTTTCCTGATAACCCTTCCCAAGAGGAATCAGTGTTTCTGTAAGCTTTCAGGTCTAGCCCATCTACCTACTGGGTACCCCCCCCCATAGATAAGCTTGTAGATATGGTCTCTCATCAGGTGTGGAAGGAACTGGACACCATTGAGCCAATTTCTAAGAGACCAGATAAAACCCTTACACCTCAAAAAGACCATCTACAATGGAGTAAAGGAATTCTGGCTGATGCTATGGTTGTTGCAGCAGCAATGAGAAAGGAACTGGTGGAACAGAGTTCCTCTGTTCACCCCCTAACAGGAAGTCTAGGGTGCTGGACAGGTTTGGGAAGTGTGTCTATGCATCTGCACTCTTCGCACTAAGGTCACTGAATTATTTGTCACATTTTAACAGACTTCAATGAGATTTGCTGAAGGAGCTTACCAAATCTCTTTCAGGGTCCATGTCCTCTGAGGAAGGGAATATCACTTCCTCGCAGCTAGCTACCCTTCAATCAATATCTAATTTGTCCATGAGGTTAATCTCACATGCTGTGGATGGTACCTCATGGGTACTGGGTTTTGGCATTTCTGTTAGGAGACATGCCTGGATGGGCTTGTGTGATTTTGTGGAACCATTTAAGTATTCTTTTGGCATATCACCCTTTGATGGAATCTTGCTTTTGGGCCCCAAGGTAAAAGACCCACTCTTCAGCTGCGAACAAGAAGGGAAAACCCTGTCTGCTGTGGGCATACATTTTTCTGCACCTCAAAGTTCTTTCTCTAGGAACCAGTGAGGTGGTAGAAAGATGTGGTTCAAAAAAATCCCAGGATCCATTTCAGGAATCATATGGAGAAAGTTCCCCCAGAGGCATGGGGGGATCTCAAATGGAGGACACTGTCCCTGTGGCAGAGGTGGTCTGGATAACCATGAATCTAGAGAGTCTCTCTCAGACAGATCCTGTCAGTGTTCCTGAATGGAGGCCCGACTGTCCATCTCTGGAGGCAGTCAGGGTTGTCTATCCCTGCACCAGAGAGCCTGGCTAGATATCACAAAATATTTACGGATACAGAAGATAATATCCAGAGGTTATATTATATCATTTTCCTAACCCCCTCCAGTAATTCCAAAGAAAATCCCCAGTGTTCCACCCAGTCAGAGAAAGCAGGTTCTCTAGAGATAAAAAAGCTGCTAGAAAAAAGAGTCATCCAAAAGATCCCCCCAGACCAGACAGGATCCAGAACTTACTCAAGATTCTTTTTGGTGCCAAAAAAGTCAGGGGACTTGAGACCAGTTTTGGATCTCAGCAGACTAAATCAGTCTGTTCAGTATACAAACTTCTGAATGGTCACAGTTCAGTCCATTCTGCCATTTCAGTACAATGACGACTGGATGTGCTCAACAGATCTTCAAGATGCATGCTATCACATAAAAATAAACAGGAACTCCAGAAGATACCTATACTTCTGGCTGGGAGCCAGTCATTATCAGTTCAGAAAACTGCCCTTTGGTCTCACCACAGCCCCCTGGGTGTTCACCAAATGCATGTCAGTCATAGCAGCTCATCTGAGACTGCTCAGATTCTGAGTGTTTCCATATCTAGATGACTGGCTCCTGACTGCTCCAACCAGGCATCAACTGATTCAGACAAGGGATTACTTACTCCAGTTGTGCACCTGTCTGGGAATATCAATCAATTACAACAAATCTCAACTCATGCCAACTCAGAGTCTGGAATTCAGCTGTACTCATCTGAATACAGTCACTCAAACAGATTCTCTTCCTCTGTCTCAAATAAATACCGTACAATTCCAGGTCAAGAAGATAATTCAAAATTCTTCCCTTCTGGGACAACTGGCGCTTCAAGCCTTGGGTTCCATGGCAGCAGCAATCACCTTTTTAGCACTTGCCAGATTAAATGCAAGAATCCTTCAATGGGCACTTGCCAATCAAAGGTCTGTTTTCCAACATCTATTATCCATGCCAGTGAAAATCACTCAAGAATGCAAGAATTACCTTCTGTGGTGGATCCACTCCAATCAACTTCCCAAGAGTCATTCTTTTGTTCTCCCTCAACTCAAGGCTAGAGTGACCACAGACACCTCTTAGCTCAGGAAGGGGGGTTCATTTCTTGGGAAAGACAGTCCAAGGCACATGGTTCCCAGAAGAAGCCAAGATGCATATCAATGTCCTGGAGATGAGAGTTTCCCTAACACTGCAGGCCTTTCAAGACACTCTCTCAACCAGTGCTAATGCTATTCAGATGCACACTATTTCAGTAGTGTGGTACATCAACAAACAAGGTGGAACCAGATATTACCCTCTTTGTCAAGAAGCTATGAGAGTTTGGCAATGGGCGAACTCTTACAATCTCTTTCTGATCACAATGCACATCCCTGGGAAATACAATGTGATTGCAGGCAGGCTAAGGAGGTCCATTTTGATGCCTTATGAGTGACCTCTCAATGTCAACATGGTGGAGAGAATCTTCCATCAATGATGCAAACCATGCAGCAGTCTATTTGCCTCTCCCCTCAACAACAAATCCAGTAAGTTCTTTGCCTCATAGAAAGATGCTCTACTTCACGCATGGCCCCCAGTCTCCTTCATGCTTATCCCCTGTTACTCCTTATTCCCAAATTTCTACAGAAAGCATCTTGATTGAAGAGTGCATTTATCTTCATTGCTTCTTACTGGCCTCGTCAGATTTGGTTTCCCTTCCTCTGGCCTCATTTTGTACATCCACCATGGATTCTGGATCCAACTCTAGATGTCCTGTCTCATCAGATAGGCATGACTCACCCAGACTTAACAGGCCTCAAGTTGACCACATGGTTTCTCCAGTTCTGTTGATTGCTAGACAGTCCAGGCTCTCCTCCCCCATCAGTCACACTTTATTATCTTCCCATAAAGCTTCCACCAGAAAGATGTACAAGAGTAAATGGAAAAGATTTGTTTATTTGGGCTCTAAGCAAAAACTTAGACCCCTTTCCAGCACCAATTTCAAATGCCCTTCACTTTTTAGCCACAATTTTCAATGAAGGTGCTAGTTTCTCAAGTATTAGAGTCCATTTAGCAGACATTTCTAACTTTCATCTGGGAGTAAATAATTCTACCCTAGCTTCCTCTAAACTTTGCAAAGCCATTCTAAGAGGAACTTTTTCACTTAGACCCCATTAAAGGATCCCCTCTTTGGGATGTAAACATCATACTTCAGGCCTTAACTCATCCTCCTTTGTACCTTTGGCTAAATCTGATCTAAAATTTTGACCTGGAAAACTGTTTTCTTACTTGCTATTACATCTGCCAGAAGAGTGTCTTAACTTCAAGCCTTGTCCTCTAAACCTCCTTACTCAGTTTTCACAAGGATAGGGTTTCTCTACAGACTAATCCATCCTTTTCATCAAAGGTGGTTTCCAAGTCTAATATTAATCAGGTCATTAATCCGCCAGTGTTCCTTCCAATTTTTTTGAACAAAGGTGAGTATATGCTATATTTCTTAGATGTGCACAGATAACTACGTTTCTACCTTCACAGAATTAAGGATCTAAGAAAGTCTGAGCAATTCTTTGTTCCTTTTTTTATTCCAAACTAGGCAGACAAGTATCTAAAGTTTCTCTGGCTAAATGGTTAACTGATTGTATTACCTTGTTTATCAAAAAGTGGGCTTACATTTACCAAAATCTCCCAGTGCCCACTCCACCAGGTCTATGGTAACCTCATCAGCCTTTTTGTCCAGAAGTTCCTTGAATGATATTTGTGCAGCTGCAACTCAGGCTAATCCTCATACCTTTATTGCTCATTACAAACTGGATCTAGTCTCTAGGGGTAGAGCAGCCTTTGGATTGGTGGTGCTACAGAATATCCTTCCTTAGAGTCCTCCCAGGATTTAGGTAGCTGGGGTCTGTGTCCCAACAGTTGAGGAATAAATGAAAATGACAGCATCAAATTAAAAAATTATGTACTCACCATAACATTCCATCTGTGTTGTCCATTTTCATTCTTCCTCAACTTCCCACCAACCTACCCCTCCTTGTTCTACTTCTGCAGAATGGACAAGTATTGGAGAAACCTCTGTTCCTTGTTAGAGCTCCAGCTTCCATTTCTTTCTGACTTCCCACTGCTCTGTTAACCATATGGGCAACAAACTAGATCTGAGGTATGTTAGGTTGGTGGGGCATTATGGGTAAAGGGAGGAGCTCAAGAGTTCAAGAATCCTATGATGTAGAAGAAGTGATTCAGTCAGATCTGTAGGTCAGATCCAAACCTAACAGTTGAGGAAGAATGAAAATGGATAATACAGATGGAACATTATGGTGAGTACATAACTTCTTATTTTTAACTAACTTGTTTTGCCAATCTTTTACTGCCTAACTTGCAGACATCTTTACCAGATTTTGTTTTTATTTTGACCCTTAACATTGGTTCTAGATCTATACAGGTTCACCCTTGTGGTTCTCCATTCTTTTATTTTTTCCCCATTTACCCCGATTAGATTTTCAGATTTGTAGATTTTTTAGTATTTTCTGCAGACAGTGGGCCTTGCTGGCCATATATGGTTGTATACCTGATTACCTCTAGTGGGTAATCAAATTTTTAACCTCCCTCCTTGTGAAAAAAAAAATCTGTAAAAGTGCATTCATCTTTCCTTCAGGCTATATCTAGAGTTCCAGCCTGTCCTGTTTGGCAGGTATATGGGCTCTGTTCTCCCATGAGCCCATTAGGATGGTGTATAGTAATGCAAAGTCCATCTGTAATAAGCCTGGGGTTATCCCTGACTCGGTGTGCAAAGATGACTTTGTTTGCATTATGGAGACATGGATGGCTTGATGAATCCTTTGCTCCTCATCCTCCACCATGGCACTACCAAGCATCTTTGTTATTCAGTGCCCTGTAAGGAGCAAGACTGGGGATGGAGTTATTACTAGTGTAAGTCAAAGGTTTAGTTGTTCCGGATTTCCACTAGAGAGAAAAACATAATTGAGCATGTCCTTACTTCAGGAAATAGCAGTGGTCTTCTTAAATACCATCCACCTGGTTATGAGAGAATATTCCTACATTAGTTCATTGAATTTGTGCTGTGTCACCAAATGCTATAGGTTCTGGGTGATTTTAATATATGGGATGATGATGACTCTTACAAAGGAATTCCTCTGGATTATGAAGGGATTTGGATTTGTTCTGGTTATTACCTCTGAAACTCATAAATTATGGCACACTACTGACTTGGTTTCCTTTTGGATGTGAAGACTTCTGACTTGATGGTGAAACTGGTCTCATGGTCTGACTACTTTCTGGTCCACTTCATTACCCTGCATTTATTTTCTTATGTTCTCCTTCAGCTTCTCTTGGATGGTACTGTGGATGATCCAGATGTTTTGAAGGAGGACTACAAAAAGTCTCTTTCCACTTCATCTGGCTTGCTACAATTTGTATGTATCCTGTCTTGTTTAATACAAACAAACTATGCTTTGACTTGAGATCTCCTGGCAGGAAGGACAAGGGCTAAAACATGACTGGAGGTTTGGGAGGTCTTTGGAGCAACAAACCTGATCTGGAGAAGTGCTATACCTCCTACCAGTCTGAAACATCTTGTAAGAAGGCAAGGTATCTATCCAGAGAGATCTCAGCAATCTCAGCACTGACACAGCTTGCACCTCACTACCCGAAGGCCTTTTTCAGTACACTGCTCTGAAATGACAGCTTTTTTTTTTTTGTTTTTTTTTTTTTGTTTGTTTTTTTGTTTTCTGACAATGTTACCACTATAAGATGTGTATTTCCTGCATCTAACTCCATGAACATTAATTTGGTCTCTAGTGAGGCTTAGCCTTCTTGTTTGTGTTCGGTGTTTGGAATTCCTAAATATGATGAGTTTGTGACTATGATTTCAAGCTTGCAAATAACAACTTGCAGGCTGGATACCTGCCTCTACCAGGAACATTGTGGTCAGCCTGGATTTGCTGGGTCAAGTTATTTATCACTTGCTGGTGTCCTCTCTAAGGAATGGGATTTTTTTTATTTTACTGAAGGATGCTATTGCCACTCTAATCCTGAAAAAGCTATGCTTTGATCCCAATTGTTTTGATAATTTCTTCTATAGCTCAAATTTTATATTTCTTGTTAAGGTAATCAAGAAGGACTTAGATGCAGCTTTAATCACATGTTGTGGTCAGATATCAGACAGTCTTTTAATCTCCCCATTGTACTGGGATGACCCTTATCAGGATTATGAATAATCTTCTTGTCATTTTATTTTGTATTGGTCTTTCTTAATCTGTTTGCAGCATTTGATATTGTTGATCATGGCATTTGGACTGTGGTCTCTCCTTTAAGGTCTGTAATTTGTTTGCCTCTTACTTTCTGGTCAATATTCAGAGGGTGTTTTCTGGATCAAATACTTCTGATTTTTACTCTTAGTATTGTAGAGTGCTACATGATTTGATCTTGTGTTCATTGTTCAGTTCAGTGTTGATGCATTTACAGATCTTGTCAGAGAACAGGAGGGGCTTATCATACTTTTGTTATAATGATACTACTCAGCTCTCCTTCTGTTTTCCTCAAGATCAAATAGTGAGTGTGTTTTCTCTGGTGAATGATTCAAGGGGCCATTTATGGTTACAGCTGTCTAGTAATCAGCTAAAACTTAACACATCTAATATTGAAGCCTTGATTTTAGTGCTATCCTCAGTAGTTGTCTGACATTTAGGGACCAAGTGTCATCCTATGTTGTCATTTTATGTCTACTGAGGAAAGTTTTCAGGATCAACAAACTGATTCTTCATGAGGATTTCTGCAGTCATTTATGCTTCAGTCTTTTCCAATCTTGACCATTACAAACTGGGTTCATTTTGAAGCTTACACAGTTGAAAGCTTGAAATGCTGATACATGGTTTTAGATATTCATAGAAGTATGCTATTTTAGTGAGAGAAATTAAAAATGCACAAAAGCAGATCAGACACGTGGACTAGTAATAAAAACAAAATGGAGGGTTGAAGGAGTCTGCATTCCTTGATGGCTGTTATATGTGAATTCAGGTATTGTTGCTAATTACAGCAGCAGCACAGTGTACCTATCCTTTGCCGTCCATATGTTTCATAGTTACAATTTAATATCCACTGCACTAACAAACTTCTCCTCAAAGTAACTAAAAAAGTAATGCTGCTAGTACATCACTCTCCTCTAACTCAATAGCTAAACAATGGAAAAAACTTCCTCCTCTGATCACAGCTATAGCTTCCACACATGTATTTAAAAAATCCTCACAATCACATTTGTTGAACTCATGGTTCTGCTACTGTGACACTCCAGGTTAATAGTAGAACTCCTTTTTCTTCACTCTGTCTCCTTTCTGAACTTAACAATCACACCTTCATCCCACAGTTCTTCTCTCCTCATCTCTTATAATCATATCTAAACTCACCCTGCTCTTCTTAACTATGTAACAACTACTACTGTTGAAAATACTACTATTATTGTAGGAACTATAATAAGATTTTATGTCACATGTTAAATAATGCTACTTGGAATTTAAGTACTCTACTGTGTAAACTCAATATAAAGACTAATTGTATACAAATGTTACTAGTGATATTTGTATGTAAATGTTATTTGTGGAGTGTTTCTCCCCCGGCCTCCACTGAAAAGGACCCATGTCCAGTCGGACTTTCCCAGCAACCAAATGTAAAATAAATAAATAAATAAAAATTGAGGTAAAAATAAGTAGCTGAGAAAACAGTTATCTTACTTGTTTGAATATTATACTATTTACATATCTGCAGACTGTAAATTCTACAGAAGTGTCGTGCTGAGTTAGCAGATGGAGGCCTCTAAGACATAAAGTATGCCGAGGTTCTTCCCGTTGTCCTTACCGTATTATACCAGATTTATTAGTGTTGACAAGGAGTTTATTTTGTATGTCCAGATGCATACTTTGTGAAGTCAAATTGTAGTTTTTGTATTGCAGAATGTTAATATTTTTTCTAAGAGTTTAATAACAGAATACCATCTGCATAGAGAGTCAGATTTAATGCAGGTAATTCTAGCATCATGTCATAGATAAAGAGTGAGAATAAAAGGAGATCTAACACCAAGTTCTGTGGGACTCTACAGGGTAAGGTACCAATTTCTAAAAGAGTGGGCTCCACAGGTACTTGAAATACTTTTTTAAAGAAGTCATTTTTAATCATATAATTGTTCTTAGGCCAAAGTTTATTTTCTGCGGCAGTCAGAGATTGTAGTCAATGGTTTCAGTTATCCATGTCATTGTTAAAAAGATTTTTGCTATCATTCATGTTATTAAATATAATGTGATTTCCTGTTTATAGAGTAGTTAAGGTGCCAAAGCCATCCCAAAAATCATATTCAGCCTTTTTTAATTTCTCCAAATCTTTTGGGTTTCTAATACCATGACAGGAATGGACCCCATTCCTAAGTCAAAGTATGATTAAAGTTCATGAAATTAGTATTGTTTCACTCTTTGATGTCAGCCAAAAGTGCTCTTTGCAGCACCAACAATGTGCCCAGCAATGACTCCTTCTGCAATTCGTATGGAGTGACATGTATTTGTAGCGTATTTAAATAGGATTGTAGACTCTTTTTTTATAAGACCTATTGCTTCTTTTTTTATAAGACCCGTTGGTCCTACTACTATTGGAACTATATGGGTATCTTTCTTCCACATTGCTCTCATTTCTGCTTGCAAATCCTGACATTTTATGACTTTGTGTCTCTCTGTACGCAGGACACTGTAGTTACTGGGTGTGGCGGTTTCATTGATCAATCCTATGTTTTATTTCTTTTCCTGGACCACTATATCAGGTTTTCTCACATCTATCTTTTTAACTGTTGGTAATGGGTGATCCCATGTGATGTAGACTTCATCATTTTCTATGATGTTTTGTGGCTCATATTTCCAGTTGTTTTCAGCCACTTCAATACCATAATGTTTGCATAATCCCCAGTGCAACAGTCTCACCACATTATTATGCCTTTCAGTATGCAATCTTTTTGCTATTAGTATGTCACAATCAGCAATGAGGTGTGCAACTGTTTCCAATTCTGTTTTACAAAACCTACATTTATCTTTCTCCCACATGTTCAATAGACTTTGTAAACCAATGTGTACGTAGCCCACTGTCTTGGGCTGCCAATATCAACCTTTCACCTCTTGGTTTAAATTTGCCTCTCCTTAACCATTCCTGTGTTCATTCCTAATCAACATGTGGTCCTTCCAGATATTTTCTCCACTTGCAACTATATTTATGCTTTTTCCACATTTCTTGCCTTCTCATCTGGTCCTTCACCTTATATTCAGTCTTTGTGTTTTTTGGCACTTTCAGTTGCTGTCTTATTTTTATCTATTTCTGGTTTGATTTCCATTCCTGCTTGACGCTGATTCTGCTAGCCTAAGCAGGGAAATCATCTTAGATTTATTCTCCTCATGTTTCAAAACATTCACTACATTTGGGTCTCGTAAGGTCACCAGATATGTGTGCAGTCCAATGATTGCAGATCTATGCATGTAATCAATTTCAAGGAGGCCCATCCCTCCTTCGGAACAGGGAATATATAATCTTGGTATGCACTGATTTTTATAAATCATTTGGTGAGCATGAAGCATCTTTTTGTTTTCCTATCTATTCTATCCAGCACGTTTTGGGACCAATTACTCTAAAACTGTAAGTTAAGACAGGAAGTGCAAATTGGTTTATAACTTGGATTTTGTTCCTAGATGTCAATGCTGTTTTCAGGATTAATTTAAGTCTTCTGAAGTACTCCTTACTAAGTTTTATTTGCATGTGTGCATGTTTTATTGTTAATCCTTCACCACTTCCGAAATATTTATACACTCCCTCTTGCTCAAGTTCTTTTATATCATTGTCCCAGACTGATGTTTTCTTGGTGCTGCAGTTTTCCTGCTTTAAAGGTTGCTTTTGCACATTTATCAAGACCAAATGACATTTTTATATCATCTGAAAAAGTTTTCACAACTTGCAGTTGTGCTTTCAAGTCCTCATCTGATGAGCTATACAGTTTCAAATCGTCGACAAAGAGAAAATGACAGGTTTTTGCACTTTGTTGTTTTCTAGGAGCCAAATTATAGCCATGACCTAAGCTGTTAAGCAGACAGCTTAATTGATTAAGGGCAAGGCAGAATAGCAGCTGTGACAAAGAGTCACCCTGGAATATCCCCCTTTGGATTTTTATCCCTGGAATAATAAGTTGTCCTTTATCATGGTTTAATTGCAAAGTGGTCTGCCACTGTTTCATGGTCACTGTAATGTAATTGATCAGTGTAGGGTGTATCTTATACATTTTTACATACTCCTTTATCCGTGAATGTGGGATACTGTCAAATGCTTTTTTGTAGTCAATCCAGGCCATACTTAAGTTCTTCTCCTTTTTACAGTTCTCCACTATGACTTTATTTAAGAGCAAATAATCCTTTGTTCTGGATGATTTTCTTTTATTGCCCTTTTGTTCTGTTGCCATAATTGAGTTATCTTCTAAATGACTATAAACTCGGTTGACACCAATTCCAGTGTATAATTTATATGTCGTCAGTAGGCAAGTTATTGGTCTATAATTTTTTAGGCTCACTTGCAGGTTCATTCTTAAGTAGGATCATTGTTTTTCCTGTTGTTAGCCAGGTTGGTGTCATTTCGGTGTGCACATATAAATAATTCTTACTCATGGCTATATTCTGCCTCTATTAGAAATGGATGATATTAATGTGGTCAAAGACTTCTTTGCATACTAATTTTTGAAGAATTTTATTACAAGACATAGATTTGTTGTAAACTTGTAAAGTTAGGGACGAGTCTAAGTTTGATTGCTTGGGAAGTAGAATAAGTATTGTATGTCTGACGAGGTCAGAAACAATGTCTGTGGTGAAGGATAGGTTCTAGACAGATGTTAGAGTTTTATGAATAAATACTGTTCCTAAACGGAGGAACGTGGCATACATTATGCTGTACATTTTTTCCTGTTGTTTTGTTAGCTGTTTCGACACATTTTTTCTCTCATTGACTTAGAAGTAATTTCTTTAAATCAGAAAGCTGAATAAACTTCATGAAGTATGTTAGTAGTAAGCGGAATGTTATTTTTGTTTGGAAATGAGGAATTCTGAAATACTCATTCCCGCATAGTTAGGTCATTTAATGAAGCAAGTAAGTAGTTAAAGGAAAACTCTATCTTAGAACTCAAAAAACATGTTTTTTATTGTATCTTTGTTTTATTGAGCTTTTTAATGGCTCAAAATCACTCCAGATGCTTCTTTTACAATTGTAATGTGTTTCCCACAAATGGCAGTTGATGTGGCCTGCCATGGCAATGTGATATTGTTTTCTTGCTTTCATTCCTTCTTCTCAGAATATATTTCAAGTCCTGTTTATATGAGTCATGCTAGACATAAGGAAGTGATGTTGTTTTCTCATACCATTAATATAGAATCACAGGACTGTGAAGAACTGTCGTCTAACATATCTGTAACAGAACTGCTTCTATATTTCCTTGAGTGAGCCTCATTTATTTGTCTGTCAGAACTTGTTTTGTTATAAATAGCTGTTAGCTATTTATACCAAAACAAAGTAGTTAAATAACAGACTTATAGGTTCATAGGTTCATAGGTTCATACTAGGCTATCTGCCCTAGGGCATTTATAAGCCTAGCCAGAGTGTGTGTGGCTTTCACCACCCCTTAGGATGAGAATACTATACCCATTAGTTTGCTGTGCCTCTGTCCAGCAGTGACACAGAGATGATTCCCGGGGTAAACCTACGATCTCCCATCCACTCGTCAAGATTTCTCTTGAACAGAGTCAGTGAGGGGCTCTGCCTCACATGGACTGGGATTCTGTTCCATAGTGTAAGGAGTCTCTGGGTGATGAATCTGTCCCTCCAGCATGTCCTATTTATATCCGTGTTGAGGTTTAAGTCTCTTGCTCTCGTGGCTCTGGTGGATTTGGATTTTTTGAGGTGGAGCATGTCCATTAATTCCGGGTTGGACATGGCCTTGTATGTCAGGCACAGATCACCTCTGAGCAGACGGTATGCGACTGAATAGAGCTGGAGTTTCTTCAGTCGGGCATCGTATGACATATGTTTGAGCCCCTTTATCCTTTTGGTGAGGAACTTTTGGGGTCTTTCCAACTGTTGCAGGTGTCGGGTAAGGTACATTCCGAATGGGGCGTTGTACTCAATCATTGGTCTGATAAGTGAAGAGTACAGGGGTACAATGACCTCTGCTGATCTGGATGTGAATCCCTTCATGATCAGGTGGGCAATGTAGAAGGTCTTCCTAATCACTTTGGCAATGTGAGTGTCAAAAGAGAGGTTACTGTCAACTTGGGTCCCCAGGTCCCTGATAACTCCTTCCGTGTTTAATGGATTACCACCTATGTGGTAATTAGGGGTTACCTTTTTTTTCCCAAAGGGTATGACTATACATTTTTTGGCATCTAGCTTAAGGCCATGGCTCTGGCACCAGTTATCCATTTCTATGAGACCTCTCTGGAGGATGTCTGTGTCTGATGGAGTGTCAATTATGGTGCCCAGTTTGCAGTCATCTGCAAATTTTGTCAGCCACAATCCCCCTATGTTTGCCTGCACTTCAGAAAAATAAATGCCGAACAAGAGGGGGCCCAGGACTGAGCCCTGTGGGACACCGCTCGTGACCGGCTTAGAGTCTGACATGGCACCAGCAACTCTAGCCCTGTGTGTTCTGTCCTTGAGCCAGTTTGAAACCCATCTTGTGACATATGGGTTTACATCTAAGCTGGTGAGCTGTGTAACGGGATTCTTTTGTAGTTCTAAAGGAATTGACAGACCTACTCCCACACTCTCATTCTGAGGTATGAAAACTCTCACTGCAGTAAATGATCCTTACTGCATCATGTACAGCTGATAGTTGCTACTGTTAAGGGGAATAGAATGCAATGTATAAGGAATGATTCAAAGTTAGTGGGTGCCTCTTACCATTGATCTGTATACTAGATATGCATCCATTTTTGGAAGGATGTCACAAAAAAAACATAAAAGACCTTTTTATAAACAGTATCAGCAGAGTCGGCCTTAGGCCAAGTGGTGCCCTAGGCAAAAGGGTTCCACAGCGCCTCCCACATACCACCTGGTGACCCCATCATGGTCTATTTACACCATCCAGTTTACTGGAAAAGCATCCCTGCTACAGCGGCACTGTAGGCGGCCGTCTAGTTGGCCTATGCCTAAGGCCGGCTATGAGTATCAGTGCACCTAGTTAATAAGGTTGTTGCCTGTCTTTCCTTCTGCAGAACATTCCTGATTTGGGCAGTTCTGTCCTGTCTGTGTGTGGGGGGGTGAAAATGGTGAATGCATTTGTACTTTACAGGAAAAAAATATTTTCTAACTTTTCTCTGTGTTACAGAAATCTTTGTTACTACATTTAAGTCATCTTAATATATAAATAAGTATAAATAACAAGTATTTAAAGCTTAGCATTTCAATACTCTGATGCTGCTTATATAATTTGTTAGAAGAGGTGACAACTGCCTTTAAATCCCTAACTGATCTAATTGTTTTGTTTTGCTATGAAAAGCATGGTTGCATAGGAAGTAGCTGTGAATCACTTTTAAGTTCTCCTCCTCTCCGAAATAAAGACTAATGGAAAACAATCTCTCAGCTTTCTGTCTTTTTTATAGCAGCAGGATTAATTTCCTGCCTAGGACTGACAGCAGTACCTCACAGAGTGAACTACAGATTTCTCTGTGTCTGTGGTGCATAATGCAGTCGGAGACAAATTCATATGCAAAGTATGTCAGAAGTTAATTTTAAAGAAATGTAGGTGCACTTTCCTTTCCTTTGATTCCAAGGCAAGGAAATGAAAGCTTTATAAAGTAAAAGTAGGTTTCTGGTACCTACCCAATACTGGAACCATATTGTAGCAAGAAAAGCATCCCAATGATTGAGTTAAACTGTAAGAGAGGGTATAATTTTCCTTTAATTTATACTGTGGCAATAAGGTCTTAAGGGCTGTGAAGCTTTTTTTTTTTTAATTAGTGATATGCTTTTTAGCAGTTTTTCACAATTCACCTTGATATGCAGTCATGGAATGTCATTTTGTCACATATATGAGGCTATTCCAGACTCCATTGCAATTTTACATTGTTTTCTAATGGTCGGGAAGGCTTGGTTCAGGTTACTTTTTAAAACATTACTTTTCCAAAATTTCTATGCTTTACGTCTTTGTCTAATTAGCACTTTTATTTCCATAGTTATCAATGGGTAATGCTGTTTTCTGTAAATACCTCTCAACTGTCCATAATTTTTCAGAAGTTCAGATTTCTGCCTCATATTTTCATCTAAATTCTCATAAACGTGGTTTTCTGGCAAATCACTGATAATAACAGGCATTTGAGTTTCAGACTTCATATCATTCAGGAAATGTATTGTGATGCAAAAATTGTAACTCTAACAACTCTTTCTAAGTTTATAAGAACAATAATCAAAATATGTCCCTAGTTGTATGCCTTGGTCCCTCATTATTTTATGTTTCATACAGAATTATTGTGCTAAAATGTTCAGAGGTATGCCACTGCATTGCGTAATGACTTGTGGGAATAGATTTTTGTTTGCTAGAAAGTTGTTTTAAGTAAGAGATAGTGAATGCTGTCAGTTTGGTCAATTTTTTATTTGGTTGACCTGCAAATGGAGGAGCAGAAATAGTTGATTTTTTTTTGTTTGTTTAAATGTTTAAATGGGTTCTACATGGGGGATAGGAATCCCCTTCCCTTAGAGCACATATGAAAGCACATATGAAAGGATGTTTTGGTATTTCTGTATGGGATTTTGCATGGAGGACAAGTTTTGTCCCCCTGCAGAACCCATGTTAAAGTCCATTGCAGTGCTTCAACTTAATGGGCATCATTGTTTTGTTACATATGGGATAACTAGAAATACACAACAACAGGATCATGAAGGCTATAACCAGGTCTGTTTCCATACTTCTGCTACCTGTCCCTATATAAGGGCAATTATTTATCCTTACTATATATAAACTGAACAAAAATACTTGTGTTAGGAGTCCATCACTGAAACTATACCCCTATTCTTAAAATATCAGCTCCAAAAGTATTACCTACATAGAACAAAACAGGTATTGTGTTATAGCCTTCTGACACATCCAAAACCTAAGAAACCAAAGTAATATATTTGCCCTTACATGAACTTCCCCACCTAACAGTGACAAAAGCTTTGTCCTGTTCTAGTGCCACACAGTAAACTGTAATATATTTAAGTCTTGATAATAAAATCGAAAATTCCAAGCTGAAATCAAAATATATAATACTCTTATATTATTTACCACACATTTAGTTATCCTTTACTCATATGCATGTAGCTGTTTATGAAAATACCAACCACAATCTTAGATTAACAGGTAAATAATAACAAAGCACAATTATGGACATAATTATTACTACCATTCTTAACTGCTGCACATCTGTTTTAGTCTTACCTAATAAAATCCCATCTGTTTTGGTCCTATCCTTCAGTCCCACTGAACACAAGCTATTAATAATACCTTTGAACTGTTGGTATTACTGCAAACTTAGCAATACAAACTATTCATACAGTTCCCATCAACACCATACCAAGACAGCAATTCACATCATCCAAAATTCCTAACAAAGTTGCCTCACATATTTCTAAACATCTGACTTATACTAATAACATCGCAAATCCAAACTCCTTTCTATAAGCAAAAGCTCAAAATTTGATTTACAGAAACATTTAGCTCCCATCCAGTTCAGATACACCCTGACTCACAGTATGACATCCCTCTTGTTTATAAAAATCATACATCCTCTGTATTGCTACAGGTTACATCTACCAAAGCTGAGAACAGGGATGAAAGCACACCACAGCTGGTACTCTACAAACATCCAGATTGCGCACAGCATCTTCTAATCCCATCATCAAATGATGGTTACCCACCAAAGCAGCCAAAGCACTTACTTTCTCAGTAAGCAAACTTCAATGGTGCCTTAACTAAAGCAGCCAAACCACTTATCTTCTCAATAAGGAAGCCTCAATGAATTCCCAAACAAAACTCTCTTGGAGAATCCTGAACAAGACTACAAATTTCAACATCCTTAGTCAGATTAGTCAGATTAACCGTCTATACAATAATTGTCATATACATCCAAATAATTTCAGTCTCCATTTTATCACTAATCTGACAACCCAAATCAATGAAAATTCTTAACAACTTGTTTCAGTCCCCACTCACACCTGGAATATGAAGCTTCCCCTTGATTCAGTTCCTAACTTTCACTACCAATCTGTTTTCTCCAAAACAGACTGTAGACACCTAAAGAAGCTAACCCCCCCCCCCCAAAAAAAAAAACAGAACTCATATGACTTACACTCCTCCTCCTTTCTGATGGCTACTCCAATTATATCCAAGCCTCTTGCCCATATATTTAGTTCTCTCTAAAACAACTATCATGTCCCCTCAATTAAACACTCAGTTATAATCCCATATCCTATGGTTAATGCCCATTCTATCCCACAGGTCTGCCATCCAATTTGAAGTCTTTGCTCAGTTATTGAAATCTTGAAAAAAATAATATACAACCAAATAATGGAACATAATAACAAATATGGTTTCCTGCCTGATTTGTAACATGGCTTCCACTCTAAGTATGTAATATCCTGACAGTCATTTATTCCACTACTAACAACATATTTTCAGGTACAGAAAAGGGCAAAATATCAGATGGACTGTTTGAGGATCTCAAAAGAGTTTTTGACAAATTGAACCACCATTCTACTCATTCTCAAACTCAATTCCTTTGGATTTGAGCCAAACCCATTAAGCTGGGCACAAAACTACCTTACTGCCAGAAGTTCACAGTTCAGTCTTGGAAACCTGACAAACTTAGGAACCTTGAAAACCAGTGTCCCCCACTTACTCGTATTGTATTGAATACTATTTTCCCTTTTTATGTGGACTGCGGTAGTGGTGCTGCAGTAGCGCTGTCCCCTCACAGTATGATGTTGTCCTGTTTGATTCTCAGCTAGAGCGTCTTCTGTGTGGAGATATGCGTGAATGGGAGTACCTTCGTTGAAGGTTGTGCGTCAGAGCTGGCAACTTGGCATGTAAAAATCTACTGCCAATCATTAGCGGACCAGAGTTCCACTGTGGCGACCCCTAACCGGGAAAAGCTGAAAGACACAACAACAACATTAATGACATCATGTCTTCACATCCAGCTGTAACTTGGGTCTATATTAGATGCTCAACCATCCACAACCACGAACACCTAATGAGCGACACATATACGCCAAACTATGAAAAGCGCGAAGGCCATAAATGTCAAAAACCGGAACACCAAACTGATTCCCATGGCCAGCAGGGTGATCGTGGGTAAGAGGTTCCCCACTGTAGCGCAATCTTGGAGTTGGTATATATAAGTAGGGGGGGTGGGGAGCACAGCCCCAACGGGGGGGGGGTGCAGGGGAGCTTGGCCCCTACAAAAGTGTGATTAATGAAGTGTGTGTTTTACTTACCTGTGTGGCGCTGTTGTAGGTTAAAGTACATTCAGTGTTCTGTTTTTCGACATTTAGGTCCTTCACTTTTTTCGTAGTTTGGTGTATATGTGCAGGGCCGGTGTTAGCATTTTGGTTGCCCCCAGCAGATGTCAAGCTGGGGGCCCCCTAGGCACTTCCCAGTCTATGTGTCACCCTGTCACTGCCACCCTTCCTAAGCAACCTTTTAGTTCGTGCAACCTTTAGGAGTAGTATGCGCTGACTGACATTCAGCTAAAATATTCTTACATTACAAGACTTGTGTACGACACTGTGTTGGCCCATCTCACAAAAAGGGACATTTACAGTTACTGGCATTTAGCTGCAGCAATGATATATTGCAGCAACTCTATGTACAGGTCTGGACTTAGGTGAAATGGTGCTCTAGGCCTACTGTTTCAGACCTCCCCCATACACACAATAGCCTCCAGTTTTCCCCATCCCCCCCCCCCTCCCCATCTTGGGCTTCCCATACCATGCACATTACTTTTTTTCTTCCTTTTCTCCCATTTTGCCTTACATTTCAACATTTTCAAGAAGCTATAACTTTCTACATGCTCTGAAGTGCATTTTAAAGTTTTTTTCTTTTTACTCACATTTTCATCCAATAATGGCTTGAACACAAATTATGATAAAATAAAGAAATTGTGTTGCTGTTCAGCTTTAGTTTTCATTGCAACCTTTCAACATACATTTCCTGAGAAAAGACAGTACCATAATAACCATTTAGGAAATAAGAAAATAATTTCAGTTTTATGTTTTTTTTTTCTTTCAAGGAAGACATAAGTTGTACCCAAGGCAATGATGACAAAACAGTAGCTCACAATAAACTAACAACCCTTTGTTGTCTGGATACACAGGTACTATCTGGGAACTGCCTGCCTCCCAATCTCTCCAAAAGACTGCTTATGCATCCATCTGGTGTTAGGCTGGGATGAAGGCAGAGGTTCAAATTGCCACAGTTGTGTATTTCAAGGAACTGCTGATATACATATACATAGTAGGTCTCCACACTCTTCAACCAAAACTGTCAAAGGCAGCCACTGTATATGTGCCCAAGTGTGATTGTGAGAGTGAAAAAATAATGATTACAGTAACGTATTCTACTTTGTTGTTCCTACACAAGCTGTAGTAATCTTCTTTGTACACCTCTGAGGTATGTGAGAAAAGTAAAAGAAACAATTACCACACTGTCCTCAGCCCAAACACAAGTTTTAATGACCTCATGTGCACATCTGAGATTTGACTGTGAGGAATAACACCACAATTCCACCGCCCCCCCCTCCCCATATAACCTACAGAAGCTTTCTGTACACACACAGCCAAACGGGGCTGGTTTTAAAATGGGTGCAGTTGAGAGCAGAGGCCATTATCAGCTTTATCCTAATAGGGTCATATCACAGCCCTGTCCAGGTTAAAGAGCATAATCAGAAGAAATATATATATTTTTTCACTTCATTTTTCCTCAAACAACAGTGTTTGTGGGGTCCCCACACAGTCAAGAATGATTAAGAGAGCCCTCTGTATTAATTTATACAGTCTAGGGATTAGGGATCCCCCAGAGTCTTAGAAAATCTAAGTGTCTGAATGTTCTGGGATACATTTTATGACTTACTTTTGAAATATAATTTCTTGTTATCTACAGTTTTTACTGACACTTAGAAGAATAATGTATGTGTCCTGGCATTATTATGTGTGCGCATATAAAACTCACTAACATTTTCACAAACACACATACGTTATATATTATTTCAGCAATACATTGTGCAACACTGGTACCAGCACACCAGATCAGTGACTGCTGTTAAGCAGTCGTCAAACAGCAGCAGGGATGGGTCACTTTTATTTACCTCAGTGAGGAGTAATGCAAACCTGTCACTGTTCCTGATTTCACAGACCCTCCCTGATTTTGCACATACTTTTGTTGTCCTTTGTAACAAGTTTGAATGCTTGCAAATCATTCGGGATTACAGACAGTTAATAAATCCAGACATTAGAGTTTTATACTTAATGTCCAAAAAAAAAACCCATGCTGATACAAAAGGTGTTATTCTATTATCTTTTTCATTGAATCAGAGTAATGTTTAAAATGTGTTCCTGATGTTGAGCCTTTATTCTGCTATTATTGGTATTGCACTGAATTCTTCAGTGAAGAAGTTGAGAGTTACAGTAGCTGGTATTCTGCAAGTATTTATAAAACTCTCTAAAAGAGAAAACCATCCCTGAAGATGAGAAGTATTAGCTCTTCTTAAAATCCAAGGCACGCACAGACACTGGTCACACTGGGCTGCTGATCTCTTTAGTGCTTACCCTGTTCATGTTCATTATCAGCTTTATCCTAACAGTGTCATAACACAGCCCTGTTCAGTTTAAACAGAATAATCATGAAATTAATACATTTTTCTCCTCATTTTCCCCAACCAGCAGCAGCGTTTGTGGGGCCCTCACACAGTGAAAAATGATTAAAGGGGCCCCCTTGCAGCCACGTGTATTACAGGTACGTAAAGTGGGCTATGTTGTTAGTTTTAGTGTAGAGAATTTCCACCAGCAGGGTTTAACTAAGCCAGGGGCACTATGTTAGTGGTAAAATATTTAATGCAATTGTTAAAGCCCTTCTTGATAAAACTTACTATAAGCAAAGATATTTTTGAATTTTAAAGGAGATATAAGTAAGCATTATTACTCACCTGGTTTATTAAGTATACAAGATTGATGTTCTAGCTTTTGTTGGTTTGACAGACATGTTACAAAATATTAAGGTAAGATAACTTGCTGTGGTTGGGGGCCCCCCAGAAACAGGGGGCCCCCAGCGACCGCAGGGTTCACTGGTGCCTAAAGCCGGCTATGATATGTGTCGCTCATTAGGTGTTCACGGTTGTGGATGTTCAGTTTTCTGATATAGACCCCTGTAACTTTATATGCTGATGAAATACTTATAGTAAATTATACTAAGATCTGGCCCATACTTGAATTGGATTAAAAACCATTACAAAAAGATTCCCTGTCTATATAGAAATGGTTTGAAACCAACAAGCCCTCAATTAACTCCCTGAAATCATCCTACGTCCTCTTGGGAACCAACAAAAAATTAATCCATCTGACTCCATTAGCATTACTTATTGTAATAAAAATAGAATAAATAAAGTGCACAAACATTAAGCATTAATAACTATGGATGCATTCCTCTGTCTTATTTAACAAACACATATAGACCTCTCGGTGGAGAAGTTCTCCACACAAATGAAAGCCTGCTACACCATTTTTGAATCATCTAACATCAATGTCTAGGAAAGCACTTGGCATAAATAATCTAATCCCCAAACTAGAATATGAGCTACCTACAGTCACTTACTCACGTAAACCACAGTTAACAAAATTTGTATATTTACAGACCTCACCCCACAACTACCACTGCAGAGCATGGAGAAAGCCACTTAGCTACTTGATCCACCCCTCCCTCCATGCTTTACTTCCCCTATCATCTCTTATCTTCAAACTTCTCAGTAGCAACTACTGTCCTGTCTTACTCACAGCCTAACTACAACAACTCCCAACAACCTCCACTCTTATGCCAAGGACCCTCTAACCTTTCAAATGACACAGTTTACAATTACACTAGGTGAAAAAAGTGCCAAAAAAATTGTTCCAGCTTGTGAAGTTTAGAATGAAGGAAGCTAAGCATTATTTATAACTAAGTTACTTGCACACAATAAAGATAAGCTTGTCTGTTACTGCTTCACTGATAACAGGTAATATCCTAACTCTTCTCTCTAGCCTTCTAATCTCTCTCACTATATACTGTCACTTTTCCTTGAAGACCCAGCCTCCATATTACTGTTTTTACTGTCCTGCTAAGAATTACCTAAAATGCATGTGATAACTCTACTCTCTATGAAATTATGCATAACTTTAGTCTGTGTTGTTAAATTCCTCATTGTTTACACTGTTTGCCAGTGCACAACTGTTTATCTGTATCTGTGATACTATTGCTTGTTTAGGTTGTAATATTCATTTTTGCTCTCATAGTTTGTACAGAAAATTCCTCTTTCTCATGAAATTAGTCATCATTTCTCATAAAGAATGTTTCCGTGTATATCATTATTCATCTTTGCAGCACTCATTCAAATCCTTCAGTTTTAAAATACGATTCATACTATATTCATGCAATTAGGATGAAAACTTATTTTAAAAACTTATCAACTGGAACTTCTGTACCAGGTTAATAATGTCAAATATGTGATTGTTCCCAAAAATTATTATGAAATATTTCCTTAAAATTAATATTGCTAAAGTTAATAAATGATCCTTGCAATGTTACCACAGTCAAGGACAAAAATTATTCCATTTCTGTTTAGCCTAACCTGATCACTTTCATACAAAAAATAATTCTGTCAACTTTGTTAATTTACATTTTCTGTAAATTTTAAACTTACAAAATTTCTGTATTAAGCTTTAATCTACATATACTGCCTAGTGTCTCAGATCATGACTGAAAAGAGTCCTTCTACCAGCCCACTCATGTGGCTATCAAATAAATAAGTGAACCACAAATACACTAACCAGAGTAAAACAAACAAATAAACAAAAAATAATCCTGGAAAAATGCCAACAGATGCGCCAACTGCAAGACTAAAACTTTATTAAAATAGAGAGAACTCATTAAATAAATCAGTGAATAAATAAACAACGTGAACAGCATTTCTGGACTTTGCTCACTCTGTTTATCTTATAGGAGTAATAGCATAGCTCTAGAGGAACAACTACAATAGTACGTGCTACAGAATGCTACAGCTCTGACAGTGGTTCCACTCCCAGCAACTACAGGAAAACCTCAATAAAAACTCATATATTATTTGGTACTCCTCAGAGACTAGCAAATACCTGATATATATATGGGTCTACTACAGTAAACCGACAGTACACAACACCGACACCCACAACACCGACACTGCAAAAACATGAAAGTTCACATGCCCGACAAACTACAATCCCAACAGTTAACAAAACAAAAAGTTCACTGTTCCGCACAACACACACACAACACAAGCACACCAACAACCTAAAAACCTACACTACACCTTACACACAACTATCTATGCACTAACCTTAACCCAAACCCTAACCCTAAGGTCCGTCACTATCGCACCTTGCCCGCACCCTAACCCTAAGTCCCTCACTATCGCACACACACCTTACCCACACCCTAACCCTAAATCCTTCACTATTGCACTCTTACCTTACACGAACCCTAACCCTAAATCCCTCACTATCGCACACACACCTTACATGCACCCTAACCCTAAATCCCTCACTATCATACACTTACCGAGTCACGCTCACACGTTTCTCATGTCGGTGTTTTCGTTGTTGCGATTACGAGTTGTCAGTTATCTGCTCCGTCGGTCCTCTGGCATTGGTGATGTGATTATCGATCTTCCGAGCTTTTAGTCTAACGTAGGGAACCCATATATATATATATATATATATATATATATATATATATATATATATATATATTTATAGTTATTACATGACTGGAATAACTACTCTCATTTCAAGCATATGGATAATTAACAATTCATCTAAACCGAAACTTTACTTACTTTTTTACTTTTTTAGATTCTTGAAAAGATGTAGTGAAAATACTCTTTTTCCCAAACTAGATTATGCCACAGCACTCATCGTTCTAGGTAAATTCTTCACACATCCTTGAAAAATATACCCCCTAGTATTACAATTGTATTTTGAAAAAGAATTGGCATTTGTGGAAGAGGATATCCTCTGATTAAAGAATTAGCAGAGGAAGTGCAAGTGAATTCTAAAAGACCTGTAGATTTGTGTTCTGAAAACGCACACACACACACACACACACACACACACACACACACACACACACACACACACACACACATTAAATAGAAACGAAAATGAGGGTACAAATGTAATTAGTAGAAGAAAGGATGAAAAATGTAATCATTCAATTTCAATAGTTATTCCTTTTTGCAATATATTTGTAAGCATACAAAGAGCAACTAATAGAACTTGGGATGTCACTATAGGGGGTTGGGTTGTCCTGTAGGAGAAATTTGTGGCTAAAATGCATATTTTACATTTAGAACGGTTACAATTTGAAAGATTATGAGGAAAATGATGGGTCTATATGAAGAATGTTTAAGTCCTGTGCATGTGCTTAATACTGTTCCAGGTTACCTCAGAGGGTTAGCATGTAAGGGAAAATAAAACGTTAATATGAGGTAGGTTGTGTATGTTTCTAAACATCTCTCCTGTGATGACTTTTATGTAGGAAAAGAGAGAGAATATAATAGATGAATTTATGAATACAATTACAGTTTTAAAATAAAGGATGTGTACAAAACTATAAGCAGACATGAATAAGTATGTAATAACGTTAAAATACTTTTTTTATCTTGGAAAAGGTACCTAGTCCTGGTAGGGGTAGTAACTGAGAAATGAAGATAGAATATAGAGACCTATCTTGAATGATGTTGATGGACCAGTGGATGAGAAACTGGAAATTCATGCAGGTCTAACACCTATGCCTCTAATGGACAGAGGCAATCTATAAATTATACCCTAGCTTACATATACCTCATAAAATAACCTCTAATGCTGAAGAAATTTGTGGGAGGCATCTGGGATGCACAGCTAGGCTTATAAAGGCTCCAGTGTTCATTAGCCTAGTACATATCTATGAATCCATGAACCAGTTCACAGTGTTTTACAACTGACAGCTGAAAACTATAAATGTGTCTACCAGTTAACAAATTCAAAGTAAAATAAATACTATAAATGTTTAAGCATGTTATTTTAAGTGTGCTTTTATTATTTATTAATGAGTGTTGATGAGTTTTTGATATTTTGGTAATTAGGATTTAACTTAAGGTGTATGTTTTGCCCTTAGTGCATTTTTATGACTATATAAATTATTTAACTTGATCATATGATATTTATATTAGTATTTAAAGGCTGGTATTGTGGTATTATATTAGTTCTGAAGAAGTCTGAATATTGAAAGACAAAAGCACTTAACTTTATTGTGTTGAATAACATGTTGGTTGGTTACAGTGACTAGTGTTGTTGGGGTCCTGGTTTTCTCCAGGAGTACTAAATTGCCTATATCCTTCTAAGCAAATAAAATTTTATCCATATCCCTTCCATAATGTAGTAGATGATACTGGTAAGACAGATCAGCTGGCAGCTTGCTGGACTGGCTGTAGAGCTACCTTTATGGAAAGGGATGACTATGGTATGTTGACTCATGCTGACGTCAAAGCTAATCAGAAAGCATTCATTAAATAAGGTGTACAGATGCGAAGAAGAGGTGTTGCTTGATGACAGTGAGGAAACAAGTAAGAATATTGTCTGAGCCCAAGGAGTGGGAATTTTTGACCATAGACTCCTATCTCTATCTGATTCTGTGTTATGTTCCATGCACTTCTCACAGAGTACAGTGATGTAGTAGCTATATACATTAGGTTTAAGAAATTAATGCTAAATCTACTCACAAGGACATTGGAGGAATTTTGCAGTTTGGTGCACATTTTTACCATTGACCTCAAAGTCATTACAGCCTCAGGGAAAAAAATTAATGTTTCTTATATAACTGCAAACAGCACTATGGTTATTTTTCTGCTCATTTGAACCTAGTTTTGTTTGAAGTCAAAATGATTCTTCAACAGATTGAGAATAACTTTTTCTTTTTATTGTTTAGTTTGTTTATTTTACATTTCCAGAACTGAAATTTACTTTAGACTCTTCCACCATGTTTAATCTTACAGGTAAATGGTTAGTGAAGCATTCAGCAAAAATGTTGTAAAATAGTTTGAAGCTATTGTCACATCAGGGTTATTTAGGGTATCTCCCAATATGAGTTAGTAAAGGCCTCACTTTAATTGAAGTAGTCAGCTTTTACAAAATCCATAGAAGTGTCACTACTACACATTAGAGTGACGTGGACGTTTATGCTATGCCATGACATGATTTTGCAAAAGACTACATGATGGTTGGGGTGAGCAAACTGAGGGTATCCTAATGCAATATACAGTGTATATTATTGCCCCTAGTGTGTTTTCCCCCATATTATTCTAAGTACTTTGTGGGTATAAGGTGAATGAGGCTCTGTGCATATTTGTTAATGGAAGTATAATTGTCCAGTCAGTTGTGGAATAATCAACGTCCTTCAAAAATAAATGTGTTAATTCAGATTAATTCAGATTATTAGTTCTTCAGGTCTGATAAAATATTCATTGTATTCCTTAAGGAGACTTGGGGAAGATCAGATAATTGCCAGTTACGTAACATGAAATATTAATGGCACTCAAAGGAGGTGGAAAATAAATTTCTTTACCACAGCGAAATGTGGAACCAACAGCTTGATTGCATAAAAGCTGCATTTGCATTTATGCAATAAAGCTGTTGGTTCCACATTTCGCTGTGGTAAAGAAATTTATTTTCCACCTCCTTTGAGTGCCAGGATTGCATTGCTTTTGGTTTACTTGTCTCTTTGGGCACTCTTTCCTCCATTTCGTTTTTGATGAAATATTAATGGTTACAAAGACTCCTATTGTCTCACATCTGTGCCGTAGGCTGAGTTGTCTTGTAGTTTGACTTTTGTAGACAACTGTGAACAGCACTCCACCACCACCACAAGTTCCATATGATCTTAGTGAATGGAATGTGCTGCATTCAGGAAAATTAGGGATGATAGCTAGGTCTTTGAACCATGTTTCAGTGATGGCACGATCCCCCACCGTATTCTAATCTAGATGTCCCCAAGGTTGCACACTTTCTAGTTTAGAATTCTAGCATAAGAAGAGCCATGCTTAACTGTTTTGGATATCACATTAGAATGCATATTCTTTTTAGTCTGCCTAAAAAGGCATCAGGGGTAGTAAGTTTCCTGTTGGGGATGTATATCCCTTGTACCTACAAATCAGGCTGAAAAGTTAAGAAAAGCCACCGACAATAAATAGCAAACATATGTAAATCATATCCTTGGGCCCAAAAGCAGACTCGGTATGCTAGTGTGAAATTCAGGCCTAAGTGCCTTTTTTAGGCAAGGCTCAAATTCTAAACCTACCACCCTAGAACACAAAAAAGGAAAAAAACTAAGGGTAATGCTGCTCAATGCCAGAAGTCTAAATCTCAAAATGCACGCACTCGAGGCCCTTCTCAGTATGGAGAACATCGATGTCTGTGCTGTGACAGAAACCTGGTTCAAGGCTCCTGAGAGCACCCCAGCGATATCAGGTTTTACCTCATATCATGCGTTCCGCCCCCAAAATCCGGACAATACCATATTCATCAAGGACACCCACACCTCAAGACTGGTGGCAACGCATGATGCATCGGAGACCATCCAGGTGCAATTAACCATAGGCAAGACTGCTCTGCAAATTGTAGCATGTTACAGGCCACCCTCACAAACTCAGGAACCTCACATGGCCTTCCTGAAAACACTAGAGGGATAAATGTATCACCAAACACCATCATACTAGGTGACTTCAATTACCCTAATATAGACTGGGAACACTACTCAAGCCCAAACACCCTAGCCCAAAAGTTCCTGGAATTCATAAACTCAAATGCCATGGAACAACTAGTCACCATCCCCACAAGAGGAGATAACATACTTGATCTCATCATCACGAACATGGGAGCACAATGTTCAACACCGAAGTATACCCTCACTGGTGAGATCAGATCACAAACTAATCTCGCTGGAGGTCTTCATCCCACCCCACCTGAAATAAAAAGACCACAGTAAAGAACTTCTCAAAAGCCGACTTCACACTTCTAAAGACTAGTGTGGTCTCCTTTAAGGCCCCGAGCGGCGGAAAACAGTACTCAAGCCGCTGAATCACTTACAAATGCCTTCTACCAGCACCTGCAGGACTGCATGGATAAGGCAATCCCAAGCAAAACAAAGACTCTTTGTACCAAAGGCAAGCGTCCAGTCTGGTGGACCCCAGCCATAAATAAACTCTACAACAAAAGGAGGAAGCTACTACAAGATAGAGCAAAATCCTTAAAAGGTAAGACACCCTTGATCACTATAAGTAAAAAAGTAAGAGCTCTCATAAAATCATCCAAAGCAAATTTCGAGAGAAAAATAGCTAAAGACTCAAAAGACAATCATAAGGCCTTCTTTAGCTATGTTAGAAACCTAGGAGGAAACTCCCAGATATGCTCAGAACTAGTTCAAAATGATGTGAAGATTACTGATCCTACAGACATTGCCAACATACTGGCTGACAGGTTCAGTGCAAACTTCTCCCCTCCCCAAAAGGAGAGATATCTATACCAAACGATTTCAGCCCCCAAACATCTCCAGCGCCCAAGTGAGAACTGCTCTCTCCAAAGCAAAAACACAGCATCCATGGGACCTGATGGTGTCCCCGGCTGTGTGCTCCACGAACTCAATGAGGAATTAAACCCACAGCTAGGACAGCTGTTTAATCAAAGTCTTACCTCTGGATACGCACCCAGGAGTGGCGCACTGCAACTGTGGTCCCACTTCACAAAGGCGGTGCCTCCACCGACCCTGGAAATTACCGCCCATTAGCTTGACAAGCCTTATCTGCAAAGCCATGGAGAGGATCATAATGGACCTCATAAATAAAGACATAGGGAATTTGCAGACTTTGGATCCAACCCAGTTTGGCTTTGTCAAAGGCAGATCATGCCTTTTAAACTTGGTTGACTTTTTCGAAACAGTCACCAAAGCCATTGATGAGGGAAAGGCAGTCCATACAACCTACCTCGATCTGGCTAAGGCCTTCGATACAATACCCCACTCGGGTATCATTGAAAACTCATCAGCTTAAATGTTAACCCATACATCACAAGATGGGTTGCAAACTGGCTGAGTGACAGAACCCACAGGGTCAGAGTTGCTGGCGCCATGTCAGACTCAAAGCCTGTCACAAGTGGTGTCCCACAGGGCTCAGTCCTGGGCCCACTCTTGTTTGGCATCTACTTTTCCAAGTAAAAGCAAACACAGGAGGGTTATGGCTGACAAAGTTTGCAGATGACTGCAAACTGGGCGCCATAGTAGAAAACACATCTGACACAGATATCCTTCAGAAGGGTCTCACAGAAATGGATAACTGGTGCCAGAGCCACGGCCTAAAGTTAAATGCCAAAAATGCATAGTCATACCCTTCGGGAAAAACAAGGTTACCCCTAGCTACCAAATAGGTGGCAATCCACTGAGCACAGAAGAAGTTATCAGGGACCTGGGGACCCAGGTTGATAGTAGTCTGTCATTCGACACCCATGTAGCTAAAGTAGTTAGGAAGACCTTCTACATTGCCCACCTTATCATGAAGGGATTCTCATCTAGATCAAGGGAGGTCATAGTCTCCCTTTACTCATCACTCATCAGACCAATGATTGAGTACAATGCCCCATTCGGAATGTATCTGACCCGACACTTGCAGCAGCTGGAGAGGCCACAAAAGTTCCTCACCAAAAGGATAAAGGGTCTCAAAATATGTCCTATGCTGCCCGACTGAAAGAACTCCAGCTCTATTCAGTCGCACCGCTTGCTCAGAGGTGACCTTTGCCTAACATACAAGGCCATGTCAAACCCAGATTTGATGAATATGCTTCACCTCAAAAATCTAGATCCATCAGAGCCACAAGGGCGGAGACTTAAACCTCGACACGGCTATTAATAGGACGTGCTGGAGGGATAGATTCATCACCCAAAGACTCCCTATGCTGTGGAACAAAATCCCGGTACATGTGAGGCAGAGCACCTCGCTGGCCTTGTTCAAGAGAAATCTTGACCAATGGATGGGAGATCGCAGATATACCCCAGGGATTACCTCAGTGTCACTGCTCGACAGAGGCACAGCAAAATAATGGGTATAGTTCCCCATACTAAAGGGGTGGCGTAAGCCACAAAACGATGGGCTAGGCTTGTAAATGCCCTTGGGCAGATAGCCTAGTATGAACCTATGAACCTATGAACCTATAAGTATATGAGACAGATTTTAAAGCTAAGCAGTCCTAGCTGGAGTTGTTCTTTGATTTCATGGAGAGAGTCACAAGTGCAAATGAGGGTGGAGCTAATAGCAGGATATCTGAAAAAAATATGAAACACCCATTAACAGAAACAGAAAGAAGTTAATAGTCAATACTGAAAATTGTTCATTGAAATAAAAACAATTTTTTTTGTAAGGATGCAAGAGCCCTTATACCTTCCAGCAGCCCTGCATCTGTAAATATACTAGAAAGGAGAAACTTGCATACCCCAGAGTTCTAGAGTCTTGCTAATTTTAATGCAGTTTTTGATGAAATATGAAAGTCAACAAATGCAGGTTTCATTTCACCAAAAAACTGAGATAAACAGCAAAATAATTGTGACAATGTTATCACCGTTAAGAAAAAACTAAAATCATCAATAATTAGACAGTAAATGTTTCAAAGATGTCAGTTAGCAGATATAATTTCACATGTGGTATTCAAATATTCCAAACATTTTCACTGAATTTAATGTTCATGATTACCTTTGTAAATAACATTGTATATATCACTCCATTAACGGTATATTTATTGAAGTAGTTTCTCTATTTCACTTTTGATTTTTCCTTTTGTAATTTCTTCGACTGATTAACTCACACCAATTGTCTCCATTCCTTTGCCCTTGCTAAATGCAGTCTTGCTATTGTATTATTCTCTAACTTCCTATTCAGATTATTTTTCTTATTTCCTAAGTTTATCTTTTTTTGCTTAATATGTAATGGATATCGTTTGAGTGCACCTTGTTATCTTACATCACAGTACTGACTGTGATATACTATACTATTTGCTTCATTCACTTTTTACTACTATTGTATTATATTGTCCTGTACCTGTTTTATGTTACTGTGTTTTTATTTTGTGAATGCCAGTGTGTGGCCTTCCTCAAGGCAGAAGTCAGTAACTTAACCAACTCACCTACCTATTTTGCAAACATGAAAGATAGCTAGATAGACACAGATATATAGACAGACAGACAGATAGGTAAGATTTTCTGGTCAGCATACAGATAAGATGTGCTCTCTTCTTGTTCCCTTCATATGTTGTTAACACAACAGAAAACAGTAAAGGACCAAGTATTGAATGCTGTGAGACACCAACATATATTTCTACAGTACAGGATAATTTATCTCTCACTGGACTGCATGGGACCTGCTACTGAGATAGCAGTAGACTCAATATAAGGTATTTGCCTCTAGGCCTAATTGAGATAGTCTGGAAAGCAACAATGTATTTTGATACTATAAAAGGCCTGTAAAAATCTAAGAATGAAGTACCATATACATCTACAATTTGTTTAGTTCACAGCAAACACAGTAGATTAGAGAGTGTAGAAAGCAACATCAGCACCATGTCCTAAGAAGAAACCATACTATCGGTTGGTCAGGAAACTTAAAAACAGGTGTGACTGAAACTATTCATACAACACTTTTTTCAGTGCTTCAGTGACATTAATGCTGTAAGTCTGAAACTGCTTTGTTTATTTGGGGAAATAGTTGTGGCATTCTTCCAAACTAATGGACTTAGATTCAGATGACACAAAAGTAGAACAAGTTTTCATAAACCATCCTGATAATCCTAGATGGGAGTGAACCAGATGTTGGTAAGCCAGAGGCTTTGCTATTTTAAACATTTTTCTAATGCTATTCCTCTTAACAGATTCTAGCCTGAAAATAGCTATCACTTCTCTGAGAAAGGGGTCTTCATCACCCTTTCCCAATAATGCAGTAGTGGCATGATGTGCTTGCAAAGTCTTCTTCTTCTTTCGGCTTTTTCCCGGTTAGGGGTCACCACAGCGGATCACCTGTCCGCTCATGATTGGCAGTGGGGTTTTACAGTGTTGAGTTGCCAGCCTTCCACAGAAGGCACACACATGCACGCACTCACTCCTAGGGCCAATTTATAGTATCCAATCCACCTACAACATGTTTTTGGGATGTGGGAGGAAACCAGAGCACCTGGAGGAAACCCATGCAACCACAGGGAGGACATGCAGACTCCGCACAGAAGGCACCCCAGCTGAGGATCGAACCGAAGAACCTCTTGCTAACAGCTGCAACACCACAGCTGCCCTATGTGCTTGCAAAGTAATGGCTGAATTTTTCTGCTACAGCTCTACATGAGCAGTCTGGACAAAGGTTTGGGTTAACATCTTTCCCAAGTGAAGGAATTCTTAATGCAATATGTGACAGCCCACCTCTGGCCCAGTAATCAAGAAGCCTCAATACTCACTATTAACACCAGTGGGGGAAGTACAATGGGAGGATGACAAGTACACACACAGTATTTCCAGATGCAGTTCTGCATCAAGTGTAATTTACCTTAAGAGGACATAGAGACCACAGTCAGTCCAGGACTGGTTTCTCCCTCTTTCTCCAGATCCCTAATAAGACTCCCCACTGGTACAGCTATAGAGTTGAGATCTCAGCTGAGTGACCAAGCCAAGACCACCAGCACTTCTGTCCAACCAGTGCGTCATGTCCCCGCTCAAGTAGCTGACGCACACACTCTTTGAGGTTTGAGTTACACACACACACACACACACACACACACACACACACACACACACCTGAGAAAGGCTGGCACAGGTATACTAGCTATGCCCCCTTCTGCCCAGACTATAAGGTAATTTCCACTGCCACCAGTCACTTCTTATTAGCTACTTTAAGGCCCTCAACAAAGGGTGTCCAATCTTACATGTGTAATGTTACTATCAATACAAATGGTAGTTTGACCAAAAGCAAGGCTATTAGGAGTGGCCTACACAGTGTCGCCAAATAAATATACAAGCACTCTCAGAGCTTAAATATATCTAGATAGGCCAGCCACTATGAAAGGTTCCAATATATTTAATAATAAATAATAAAAGAACAAGACAATACTAAATATACATTTACAGTTACATCTTCTTCGTCTTCTTCTTCTTCTTCTTTCGGCTGCTCCTGTTAGGGGTCACCACAGCAGATCAACTTTTTCCATTTCTTCCTGTCCTCTGCATCTTGCTCTGTCACACCAACCACCAGCATGTCCTCGCTCACCACATCCATAAACCTTATCTTAGGCCTTCCTCTTTTTCTGTTACCTGGCAGCTTCATCCTTAGCATCTTTTTCCCAATATACTCTGCATCTCTCCTCAGCACATGTATAAACCAACGTAATCTTGCCTCTCTGGCTTTGTCTCCAAACCTTCCAACCTGGGCTGACCCTCTAATATACTTATTCCTAATCCTGTCCATCCTCATTACACCCAGTGCAAATCTTAACATCTTCAGCTCTGCCACGTCAAGCTCTGACTCCTGCCTTTTTGTCAGTGCCACTGTCTCCAACCCATATAACATAGCTGGTCTCACTACACTCTTGTAGACCTTCCCTTTCATTCTTACTGGTACTCATCTGTCAAAATCACTCCTGACACTCTTCTCCACCCACTCCATCCTGCCTGCACTCTCTTCTTCACCTCTCTTCCACACTCACCATTACTCTGAACTGTTGATCCCAAGTACTTAAACTCATCCACCTTCGCCACCTCTACTCCCTGCATCCTCACCATTCCTCTATCCTCCCTCTCATTCACACACATATATTCTGTCTTAGTCCTGCTGACCTTCATTCCTCTTCTCTCTAGAGCATATCTCCACCTCTCCAGGGTCTCCTCCACCTGTTCCCTACTCTCACTACAGATCACAATGTCATCTGCAAACATCATAGTCCACGGGGACTCCTGTCTGATCTCGTCTGTCAACCTGTCCATCACCATTGCAAATAAGAAAGGGCTCAGAGCTGATCCTTGATGTAATCCCACCTCTACCTTAAAGGCATCTGTCACTCCCACCGCAGACCTCACCACTGTCACATTACCCTCGTACATATCCTGTACCACTCTTACATACTGTGACACTCCCAACTTCCTCAAACAATACCACAACTCCTCTCTAGGCACCCTGTCATATGCTTTCTCTAAATCCACAAAGACACAATGCAACTCCTTCTGACCTTCTCTGTACTTCTCCATCAACACTCTCAAAGCAAACATTGCATCTGTAGTGCTCTTTCCTGGCATGAAACCATACTGCTGATCACTAATCATCACCTCCCTTCTTAACCTAGCTTCCACTATTCTTTCCCATAACTTCATGCTGTGACTGATCAGTTTAATCCCTCTGTAGTTACTACAACTCTGCACATCACCCTTAGTCTTAAAAATCAGTACCAAAACACTTTTTCCTCCATTCCTCAGGCATCCTCTCACTTTCCAAGATTTCATTAAACAATCTAGTTAAAAACTCCACTGACATTTCACCTAAACACCTCCATGCTTCCACAGGTATGTCATCTGGACCAACAGCCTTTCCATTCTTCATCCTCTTCATAGCTATCCTTACTTCATCCTTGCTAATCCACTGCACTTCATGATTCGCTATCTGCACATCATCCAACCTTCTCTCCCTCTCATTCTCTTCATTCATCAACCCCTCAAAGTACTCTTTCCATCTGCTCAACACACTCTTCATATTTATTTATTTATTTATATTTCATATAGTACATTTCCTTTATTATCCTTTATCACCCTTACCTGCTGCACATCTATACTAGCTCGGTCCCTCTGACTAGCCAATCGGTACAGGTCCTTTTCTCCCTCCTTAGCGTCCAACCTTTTATACAACTCTTCATATGCCTTATCCTTAGCCTTCCACACCTCTCTCTTTGCCATGCACCTCATCTCCTTATACTCTTGTCTACTTTCTTCATCTCTTTGACAATCCCACGTTTTCTTTGACAACCTCTTTCTCTGTATACTCTCCTGTACTTCTTCATTCCACCACCAGGTCTCCTTGTCCTCCTTCCTCTTTCCAGATGTCACACCAAGCACCTTTCTAGCCATCTCTCTTACTAGCTCTGCTGTAGTTACCCAACTATTCGGTAACTCTTCACTGCCACCCACTGCCTGTCTTAACTCTTCCCTGAACATCACCTCACAATTACCCTTTTTCAATTTCCACCATTTGATCCTTGTAACATCAAAATTCAAAATCATAGGAAATATTTAAAACAACATTGCAGGACAGTCTCAAATAAATAAAGAAAAACATCTAAGCTAAGCTTTGCTATATTCCTGACTGCATTTAATATAATTACTGTACCCTAATAACTTACTTTAGAGCAAGCAAGGCAGATGTGGTGAGTGGATCTTAATGTTGTCAGGTCAATGACAAATACAGAATACGGATTCTCACTAAGAGACTTCCCAAATTAATATCTCAAATATTACTGCTGGGATAGCTTGCAGAATGACATCATTATTTGTCATCTGACTCTATCTCAGGTGCAAAACAACCATTGATGCAGCTTGTAGCATTTAGCATCTACCTGTGAAAATACATACACAAGGGCTTTTCCTCAAATCTTGGTAATTGCTGGAAGTCATAAAACAATAAAACACTTGCAAGACAATGCAGAAAGTTCCCTAGTTTTAGACATTGCATCTCCTTGCTGCCATAAAGTAATTTAATTTCAGCTATTTTTCTGAAGTTAACCTCTTGTGTTCCAGTTTCCACTGTTAAAATATATAGATTCAAACAGTTACAATAGTGTATGTACATTTCTGTTCCCTTCCAGCAGGGCATGCTGTGGATCCATTTTTAAACAGCACTTTGTAAAATACCTCTTCAGCACACGTTTGTACAAACCATCTTATATGACATATAGTTTTAATACATTTGTAACACAAGCATATGAATCATGTTGATATTCACAAATGACATATAATTATTTACAAAATTCCAGATAGCTGGGTTGGCAGTATCTCCTTTCGTGACACAATACTTCAGAGGTCCTTTGCTGGGGTTCCACAAGAATGGATGCTGTTAAAGGACATATTTCTGCTCTGCAAGATGCTGTGCATGCTACTGTTGTAGTATCTTTTAACTAGCACCCTTTATCATCATGTGAGTACTACATTCTGGAGTTAAACAAGGTTATCATGCATATTTCTGTTCTGAATCTTTTACAGGGGAGCTTTCTCATAGATAATTCCGATGACAGCAGTAATGAAGTAATCATTTGTTAGGTAAAAAGAAAGAAGGTTGCCAAGGTACTCCATTATGGTTCTCATATGTCTCATCAAGTCTAAATTCCTTGAAGCTTCAACTGGGCAAATCACTTAAGAGCTTGCAGGCTGTGACATAACAACCAGAAACTTTAAAGTGAAATCCACTAAATATCATCTACTCATTCAGACCTTAACTCTAAAAGAATAATAACAACTAAGCAAAGAAAGGGAAACAATTTAGCTGAAGAAAAATGAAGCCTCTCTGCCCACCTTACTCATGTGTGCTAACCCTAACCCTATTCCTGCCCATAACCTAACCCTGCATGTTACATTACTAGAAACTCTTTCCCAAACAGTGCCACTATCAAGATGGCACTTGATATTGGTTTTGTAACTAGAGTATAATGATGTAGGGCATTTTTACTGGGAGAATATAGTCAATAGTTTGTGATTTGCTCTTAGTGGTGTTTCAGTGTTTTGTGATTTTCTCTTTTGAGTTTTTGACCATTCATTAGAAAATTTGGGGTTTGTACGTGTGTGTGTGTGTGTGTGTGTGTGTGTGTGTGTGTGTGTGTGTGTGTGTGTGTGTGTGTGTGTGTGTGTGTCTGTGTGTGTGTGTGTCTGTGTGTGTAGTAATGGAACTATATCAGTTTGGTAAGGCATACCTTGCTACACACTACATCAAGACATTTTAATTATTTTTTTTTTTTATTTATGTGTTTGTCTTTGTTGACCAGGAAAAGTCTGACTGGGCAAAACCCATTTTAGCAGAGGCCTGGAAAGAAAAGCTCCACACTTAAGTTACACATGACATGCATTTATGATTGCAGGGTAATAACATCTATACATGAGCTTATTTACATGATTTTTAAATATTTTCAAATATTTCTTACTTGAACATAACATTTTAACACAAAAAGAGAGAAATTAACATAAATTGGCTAAATACTGAATAGAGAAATAGCATACAGTAACAATTAATGTATTTATAGCATGATGGCTGCAAGGAAAAAAATCAAACTGGGGTGTTTTTGAGTTTAGAAATAATTTGCACACAGACAAGTAGAATGTAGCTTAAAAATGATGAGAGATATGAAAGGAGAAGTTACAGAATTGAGCAGAAGGACAAATGGACAGAGGAAGAATTATAGTTAGTGGTGGGGTGTTTGAGAAGGAGGAAAAGTAACAGTTTAGGAAAAAAGCCCAGTATGAGGAGAAGCAATAAAGTACAAATAAAATTGGGAAGCAAAGTGGTTGTAAGAGTTTGGTCCTGAATATCCAGAAAACAAGTGCTAACACACTTGTGCGCGTGTGCGCGCATATACACACACACTCACACACTCACTCATACACCCATTGAGATACTTAACTCATCTTATTTATCTTTACTATCACTGTATTCTAGTTTTGGTTCAAAAGAAAACTGTAATACCAATTAGTACTATCCCCTTTCTTTGCTAGGTTTGTTTTATTGTTTCAGAGTTACAGCCTGAATGAGTAAATGCTGCTTAAAAGATTTGACTTTTAAGCATCTGGTTATTGTTTCACAGTCTGCAAAGCTGCTATGTAGTTTCACATATTTCAGCATCTCTGTATATACACAGATGGACAGACAGGCACACACACACACACACACACACACACACACACACACACACACACACACACACACACACACACACACACACACGGTGATCACAACATTTCTTGAGCATTTGAAGTTGCATGACTTTTTGACATTGTTTTAAATTCATAGATTAGTACTAAGCTAACTGCCCTTGCTGACCATTTTAAGGCTAGCAATTTATCCCATGTGAGAATCAAACCCTGCACCGTGTGTCTGTAAGGTAAACACCTTACCAATTACACCAACCTCCCACCTAATAAGAAAGCTTTCCCAGCTCCTCCCAGTAATTAGTTAGATTAAATTTTTATTCAATCAGTGAATGTATAGCTCCATAGGTTAGTATTAGGCTTACTACCACTCAGGGCCATTTTAAGCATAGCCAGTTTTCAAACCTGAGAATCAAACTCTGTATCTTGTGTTTGGATAGTAAGCACCTTAACCACTATGCCAATTCCCTTTTTCATGGAGACAGGCAATCTTCTCAATTCAGATTTGTTTGTAAATGATAGACACCTTCACTGAACTTTGCTGTTAAAGATACAGGTCATAGAGCTACTTTGTCCAGATCTTGGCTACCTCATAATAGATTTAAGTACACATACAAATTAACATGATACAACAGGGCTTAATACTGCAGACACATGCAGAATTTTCAAACATATAACAAAGTTTCTAGATGCCATACAAGTCTTTCACTCCTTTCGCATATATGAAATGCCGCTCTAAAAAAGATAATAAAGATGCTTCGAGCTAGGGAGAAAACAGTTCAGAATGTGACTTCTTTCTAAAATGCTGAACTATGCTTTTTTTTTTTTTTTAGGCAAAAGAAATGCCTTTAAAATGAATATTTCAGTTCCTTATTCCAAAAGGAAGTGAAATAATACAATTATAAAACAGTATGAGTAACCAAAATGTTAACACCGTAGATGAGGAAAGGATTAAGTATAAAGGTTATAAAGTTCCCAGGTTCAGAAACTGAAAAGCATTTTCTAAGGACAAACAAAGGCACTTTAGAAGAACAAGTAACTGCTTATAATTTTAAAGCATATCTTATAGATGTTTTGAGAATGATAATTGCCAGTAAATGTAGAACAACGAACTTGGAAAACATTTTCTAGAACTGCTTCCCAGGCCAAGAGCAAGATGAATTCTAGCAACTACGTACATAATCACTAGCATAAACAGAGTTTGGTTCCAATTTATTTCACTATCTGTTTGTTTATTAATTCATTCAGTCATTCAGTCACTTTTTTGTGTTATGAAACAGCAGAACCCACTGGGCCAAGATATTTTTCAGAGAAGCCTCAGGCAGAGATTTCAGCATTTCTTAACAGTAATTTAGACTAACATTACTAAACATTATACCCAGATTATTCTATGGTTGATGCAAGGTATGTAAGCAGTTATTAGAAAGGCTCACAGTATATTTTATAGGGCTAGTAACCATGGTATATATTATGCAGCATGGCAAATTATCACATCAACAGTTTGAAGATGTTGCAACACTTAATTATCAAGTATCTCTTGCAGTCATAGGAGGTGGTAGCAAATTCTATTTTTGGTACACCTTTTAAGATCTCTCTTCCACTTGATTACAAGGGATGTCATCAGGCTGAACAGAAGATGTGCTTAGACAAGTGTGGTAAAATGGATGTTAGGACTAGAGGAAGGTTACTGGATTGGCAGGCAATGACTTGAATGAAGAAAGAGATTTGGCGTGAAGTAAGAAGGTGTGGGAGAATGTGAATAATTAATTAAGAAATTAAGAACAATTTAAATATTCTGAAGCATCACCTGGAGAGGCAAGAAAGCATTGCTGCTACAGCAAGAATAACAATGCATTCCTGAAATCTGAAATAAGTATATGCAAGTCAGTGTAGAAACTGCTTGTATAGGTAACATGGAAAAGGAAAGGATATAGCAAGTGAGGTTAACAGCAGACTGTAGGGGCAAAAGATGTGGCAAGCCAAAACAAAAAGGCCCATTGAATAACTGCCACAAGCAATATTCATGCTAAGGGTTGATTTGTTGGTGTTACATGGTAGGCTGGCTATTCTGTAGCTCTAAAGCTAAATGGGGTTTGTATACTGGAATGTGGGGAAGTTGTCCTCACAGTGCCAGACACCCTGCTCTTTGAGTTCTTAGTAGCAGAAGGAAATTATATGTTAAGTATTAATCAATGCAGATTGCATTCCAGCTGGTAGGTATGTCTAAATAGTCCCATCTATTTCAGAATAGCTACCAGTCAAAATTCTTTGGGCAGAAACCCACAGCCACATGAAATACTCTGTGATCACAAAGTACATTGACACTCCTGCATCTCAGTTACGTGCTGCTCCCAAAAAAGCAGAAATCGGATTTTATTAAGTGACTTTTTTGTTTCACTACAAACGGTATACCTGGATACCAGTCAACAGGTTATGTTATGTTAGTTATTTATTTAATTTATTTATTGTAAAAAAATAAATAAATAAATGTAAGCAGAATTAGGCTGGGTACTGTTTAAACATGTGCACCAGCACTGTGATAGAAAGAGTCAAGTACCAGGGGCAATTCTGTTGTCCATCATACAAGCCTTATAATGACAGCTCCCAGTACCTTGTATGTCATATGGTTTTCAAAATTTTAACATAAATGACAGCTGCAAAAATGGCTGGTGTACTGAAATTATAATATTGTTTCAGTAAACATACATACAAATTATGAATGAGAGAGACTAACAAAGACAGTCTATTGTAACTTGCAGCTGTGGGACAGGAATAGGAATTGTTACTGGTTGTTTTAGTCAGAAAATAACAGCCGTACCATTTATACGGAAGGTTTGTAACTTTATATGCTTTTGCCATGGTTACTTCTAATTATAAACATGTTTTTCTGACTGATCTTCATGAAGGAAAGTAATAAAAATACTATAAATGTGATGTTATTATACCAAAAGATGAACTCTCCTTTTAAGTCAGGAAAACCTTTTTGGGCCTATATCTTTCAAGAGACAGCTTCCACTTTTATGAAGTGGCAAAAATGTATATGCTCAAACTTTCATATCAAAATGTTTTAACAGTTCCATAGTTACGAGTTAACATTTGCCAAATACAAAGCAGGTTCATACTTTTGTTAGTTTCAAGACTATAGTCCAAATAGTTGACATACCTGTGGTGGTGGTGCTGCGGTAGCGTTGTCGCCTCACAGTAAGACGCTGTCCGGTTCGATTCTCAGCTAGAGTGTCTTCTGCGTGGAGACATGCGTGAATGGGCGTACTTTTATTGAAGGTTGTGCGTCAGGCCTGGCAAGCCGGTACGTAAAAATCAACTGCCAATCATTAGCGGACCGGAGTTCTGCTGTGGCGACCCCTATCCGGGAAAAGCCGAAAGACACAAGTCCAAATAGTTGACATACTTTCCTTAACCATCCTAATTTACAAGTTAAGAGGTTAATTGATTCAAATTGAGAGCGCAGTCTTAGGAACTAATGCCAGTCAGGAGCTTGACGGTCATTAGACACTGTATTTCCACAATCCTAATTTCTCCCTTGGTGCATGTGTGAGGGTTTGTACCATAGAATGTACTGACATTATAGTTGTCTGCGTAGGTATCCTACTTTACAGCTGTTGGATATCAGGTCACATTACACCTTCCTCCATGGCAATAGATTGGATAAAGGAATACTGAAAATGCTGTAGATGGACAGGCAGATTTCCCTGTTACTGTCTAGTTGCTTCTTAAATTCACTCAGACTTGAACTATGAAATATGTATAATGGGATTTTATCCCCAAATCTTGGTAGATGTTGGGTCACAAATCTAGCCGTTTACCAGATATTTTGTATAGTCAGTGTGTCTTGTTTGTTATGCACAGAGATTAGACAATATTGGATGAAATATGATACCATGATGTGTCAATTCAGTCCAGAGACTTAAGGCTATCAGCAGTTATTGAGCTTCATCATGTGATCCTGGGTTTGATCTCCTCGGTCTCCATTTTTCCACTTTGAACCAGAAAATGCCCACCCTCTCTTCTGGGTTGCCACTGAAAAGATACAGTTGTATTTAGTGTTTTTTTTTATTAAGAAATAAATACAAATTCATATCAGGCAGACTTTAAATACCAGGTACAAATCCCACATAATAACCTAGACCAGAATGAAAGTAAGGAGACATTTCAATTTGTACTTATAAATTACTTCTGTGACTTTGTTTTTGGTTCAAAATCTTTGCATTCTGTCTATCTGGATCCAGTATTTAGTTAAATAAATATACAAGAATGCATCATTCTCACTTAATAGCCTTATTTATTTTATCTTATTTTATTGTACTATATTTGCTAATTGCTGACCAGGTTTGTGCCATTGGGCCAGTATCCCATTTTCAGCGTAGACCCCAAGGTGGTATTCATACTGACTAGGGGAAATTTGACCAGGGCACTGGGGGACTTCTCCTGTGCTTGTTTCAGTAAGTGATGTGGGATCTTTTATATCCATGTGAGCTACCACCAACTCAAGTAGATGGGCCTGTGGTTTAACATCTCTTACAAAGGATGAGTTACAACAAGAAATCAAAACTTATGAAGTCCAAATGCTTTACATACTTTGTGGTGAAATACAAGACTAGTTATAAATGTACCAAGGTTTTCAGGATTGAGTATTATTTTCTCTACTGTTTTTCCATGCCCATGTTCTCCCAGTTATCATACCAAACTATACCATAACATGCATGATTACACTGAAATTCAGGCCATTGCTGTTGTAATATCTAGTCACTTCTCCACAGTAATCATGAATTGTCACTGTACAGTTTTACTGTTGTTGTTGCTGTGAATATACCATCTACCTCTAATTAATGTATTTTGTTGCTAACATTGGATCTCTCATCACTTTAATGCTAGATACAAAGCTATTGAACAATAATGGCCCACAGACAGATCCTGCAGGTCTACCATGTGTTAACTCTAACTCTTTGGACAAGGCTGCTGATAGTTTTAAGTAATATTTTCTTCCAAACTTTCGACTGTCACCAGTTTAACATTTTGCTGTTTGTTTATAATATCAGAAGACCATATAAGCCAGCATGTGGAATAGTGTCAAAGAGTTTTGTTAAATCCAATCCAGACACACAGTGTGAAAACATAATCTGTGGTCCTCGGTGGCTGAAATTTTGCCAAAGAAAGCTAAAAGCTTCAGGAAACCATATCTAACTTTAGGAAAACTATACTGATTTTTGATTTAATAAAGGTAAGTCATTCTAATTATTCTTTCAGGAACATTTTATAACATGAATGTTAGCACACTGACAGCCTGAAATTGGCAGCACCTGTTACAGGTCTATGTGCTTAAGTAAAATGTTTGGTTATTACCACACAGTGGACTGACTGTGTGACAGGATGAGAGGAACTGAAACCATTTTCCCCCCAAGAGGAACTACAATTTGTTCTAGATGGTTAAAGCAAAGAGACCATACTCAACAAACCATTTGAAAGCCTAGACAAGCACTCCAGTCTGCAAAATAATCATACATTAATAGAATCGGCAATAGCTTCAAGTGCAGAAAGGAATGACCTACTAGCAGGTTGATGAGACCACTACTGTATACTCCAACAACAAGAGTCCAACATGATAAACAAGCCCACAAGCACATGGTGGTGTTGAATCTGCTAACACATCACAATTAGCTACAACACCTGAATCGTCAAGCATGCAAATGGTATCATGACGATCACGAAAGCCATCAGCCCTGAAGGCACAGCAGAGCCTGGTCATGGGGTTGCACTCTCACACAGGCAGCTAATGTCATGACTTCTTGGACCCTCTTGAACAGCAAAAGTAGAAGAGTCTGGGAATTTGTAGAGTGGGAATGCTTACCAAGGATTCCAGTATCAGTCTGTCAGCAGCCACTCAGCCAGGTAAAGGAACATAGAAACAGTCTTTTCCTTCAGGCTTCTGTCACCACACCATACACATTAGCAAAGGCTCTGGACACTGGAAAAAGCCCAAATGGCCACATTATTGACTGGATATTATGCTCACATATACCATCTGTGAGGAATATTTTTGAAGGGGTCTTCAAATGATGTACGGTAACAAGATCCAAGTGCTCCACATGAGCCCCCACAGACTGAACATCTAAGATGGATGAATTGAATGTACTGGTTGAAGTTATTCAGATCTGGAATGTGACTGAAATAATATGTCCTCTTTAGGAGCAATAATAAGTTTAAAACCCACATATCTTGTCAAAAAACAGGATAGCCTCCACAGCTCCTTTGAGGAGTAGAGCTTGGGCTTGTCTCAAGAGATCCACTGAGACACATTGATTTGCCAATAACAAGTGTTTCTGGAGAAGTAAAAATGAGCTGCAGAACATGTCTGAGTGTGACCAGAGTGACCACATCCATACTTCACTGAAAAATAGAGATGGATCTCCAAACCAACAGGAGCTGTATAAGTTCTGTGGGTGTCCCAGCACAGAGTCAGAACTATGGCAGCTAAGATTCATCTTCCTGACTTTACACTGGAGGACAAAAGACTGCATGATGTTCAAAGGCCTTCCTTGGCTGGTAAAGATGCATCACCCACTTTGGGGGGTTGGCAAAACACAGAAGAAGGAAAAAAAAGTAAAATATTCATTTCAGCAGACTGTATAACTTAGTGTGCGGAATAGCTTCCCCAAACAGGGGAAGGCCTGCTTCTTCTTAAGAAAGCAATCAACCAGATCCTGAGTAGGCAGGGTGAGATTATCTTCACAAAAAATGGGCATCTAGGATATTGTCCCTGAGATCTTCATTCATGAAGAACAACTTCATTCCCATCATTTTGCACAGGCACACACCTTACCCTGTGACCTAACCAGAGTATTGTCACAATCAAAATTACATTGAAAGTTACAACAGAAGGGTAAGGGGTCTCCCCACATGGGGAATGTGGGGGAGGGACACTCATCTCCTTGCAAAAAATTCTTATTTTCTGAATCACTTAATCTTTTCAGTATTGTCCACTGGAGAAATTACCTTGGATGGATCATTATGAATGTTACTCAGCTGTAGGCATTTAAATGGCATCTTGCTTCTCAGTGGCTGAAAGGGAATAGTAAGGGTACCTTCAGGATGCCAGGATGCTTTCAAAGCATCCTTAATGACTTATTTCAGGGGAGGGATAATCTAAGATTTCTCAGGCTTCTTCCCAAGAAACTCCACCAGGTGTTTCTTGGAGAAGAAAATAGGAGCTTGAAGTCAATAGAAGCTATTCTTTATAAGCCAGAGGGCCTCCTCAAAGAAAAGTGTCACCCTGTGGCAAGGTGGAGAGGAGCTATAACTCATTGTATTTGTCCATCTCACTGACAATGGTCTAAGAATCCTCTGACACATAAAAGGACCAACAGTTTGAAGGAAGCACATATCCTCACTGTCCACAGCAGTAGACTTGTTCATTGCATGACATTCAAAGTGATCATGTGACTAACTGAAGCTTGTGTTGAGGGAGTGGGAAAAAGTGCCTGACTGTGCACCAACTAAGGAGAAACATGCTTTGTAGGACTTGCATTGATCCAGATACAGCCTTTAGACTATATTCCTTTATGGCATGATCTTGCACCCCTGACTCAAGCTCCCACCAGATGTTAATTGTCAGTTTGCTATGTATCCCATAAGACCTGAAGTATGATTTCTCAGCAAATGCTCATCAGATCAGACCTGTTTACTTAACCTGGTCTGAAAGACAACCCCTGGAGGACAGCCTTCAATCATGACTGCAACAATTGACTAGGTGGCACTTGGAAACACTTCATGGGATCAGATTTGCCATTCTTGGGCTACAAATGATAATTCTGTGGCTGTACAATGTAAGAACTCCAGGAAGAAACCCCTAGGGTGGTAGCTGACGACACACCTACACACGTGCTATTATCTTCCACTAAAGTGCAGGATAGGAGTAGGTCTCATGCCCTCACTAACAGAGGAGAACCATCTGCGAAGACCAGAAGGCTGGATGAAAAATGGATTTATGTCTAAGAGGATAAGGCCTTGACCTGCTCTCTAAGTATTTGATCATATTAGTGATACTGATCTTCTAAACAGTCCCCGAGTCAATAACCCCACCTTTTTTGGATATGAAATATGCCAAAAGCATCTCACTTCTTTGCCTTTGAGCAAATCTGATCTATGTTGCATTGTGGGTTAATGCAGTGGGCTGTAGGTGAGAGGGGCCCAGGTTCGAAACTTGGCAGAGGTGATTATTGGGTGGGAGGTTGGCATAATGATTAAGCTATCTACCTTACAGATGCAAGGTATGGTGTTTGATTCTAATACACAATTGTGTGTAGAGCAGATTGTAAATGGAGCCACTTATACTGAGCCAGAAGACATAGCAAACCTCTTGGCTGATAAATTCACACTCCAACTTTACCCCTCTGTCCTCCACAACCTTCCCTCAGGAAATATCATCAAATATACCCCCCCCCCACACTATCACTAGGGAACAGGTCCTTAATGCTCTCTCTAAGACCAAGAACACTGCATCAATGGGTCCAGATAATATCATAGAATGCCTTCTAAATGGCATGAAACATGATCTATCAGGGCCTCTATAGTTAGCATTTAACTGTAGCCTGCAAACAGGTTTCATGCTTCATGAAAACAGAAAGGCAACAGTCATCTCTCTGCACAAAGCTGGGCCATCTTCAGACCCTGGAAACTACAGACCCATAAGTTTCACTAGTCTTCTATGTAAAGCCAAGGAAAGAATTATCATGGAGATGGTCAATAGAGATATAGTAAACCTCCAAACACTGAACCTAACCCAGTTTGGTTTCATCAAGGGCAGATCATGCCTACTCAACCCAGTGGACTTCTTTGAGAAGGTCAAAAAAGCAATGGATGAGGACAAAATGTCCTATGCAGACCGCCTCAAGGCCCTATCCCTGTATTCTGTCTCCTACAGGCTTTTGAGGGGAGATCTATGCCTGGCATACTGGGCATTGTCAGATCCCACTCTGATGGGCCTCCTATATATCCACAAAACATACAACACCAGAATTACTCATTCTAAAGACTTAAACTTTGCCTGTGATATAAATAGGGCCTGCTGGAGAGATAGATATGTATCCCAGAGACTACCATGTCTATGGGACAGGCTCCCCATCTATGTGAAGCAGAGTTCCTCTCTAACCCAATTCAAGTGCAGCTTGGACAATTGGATGGGAAACTGGAAAGTCATCTCTGGTTTGGCACCTATGTATCTAATGGACACAGGTAACCTGTAAATGGTTCATCTCCCCAGCCCATACTTACACTTACCAAGGGTATCAAAAATACAGACAGAGCTTTACATAAATAGTAAATTATCACACAAACAATACTCAAATATTGTCTCAAAATGAAAATCATTATAAGTGATTTGAGGGGCACCTCCACACTCATCACATTTACATGTTATTAACTCTGAGGTTGCAATACCTTAGTCAAGGTAATTAGTGAAGCAACCCAAACAGATTTCCCAGTCATTGTTTCCTTTTCTAGTATTAGTCTAGGATCACTTTAATTAAACACTACACACAAGTTCGCATAAGACAATGACAATCATTCTTCTCACTTATCTCAAACTAAATTAATTCTACACCAGAAAACTCATCCTCAAACAAAAAAGTTAAACAACTGAATCACTTATCTCACATATTTCCTGAAATACTATTCCAACTCCACTTGCATTCATGATTTCCCACACACTGCAATCACACTCACTCCTTCAGTTATGTGGTCTTCAGCAAACTGTGAAATGCAATCCAGTATATATGGTGAAATGCAGTTCAGTTACATCTTTCTAGTGAAGAGTGATTTGCTGCAGTAAAATCAATAAACTTTCCTATACCAATTTAATTACTATCAAATTAACAGTGCTTTGTAATGGAAATAAATAGCAGTTTGGAAGGGTAATAGTCATTTGATGTGTCGGGGCTTAATAAATAACATACAGATAAAGTAGATATGGTCTAGCCTTCATGAGATCTATATTAAAACCATTTTTCTAGAACTTTGGTCCATCACATGACATGCTAATCACTGCAGCTGGACCAGTACCATTTAAAAGCAAATACCGTGCATCTAAAAAATAGTCTGGCAGGTGATGTGGAAAATTAAGGCTATCAGCTGTTAATCAGCTATTTCCTGTGGTCTATGGTTTGATTCCCTCAGCCTCCATTTGCCTACTGTGTGACTCTAAACAAGTCACTTAACAAGGCATTCCTCCTGGTCTGGGTCTGCAAACGGTCTATGAGAATCAGTTCCCTACCTCGGTTAACAAATACAAATAAATAAAAAATAATAAATACTGTGGTATATGGTAAGAGGGATGGACTTGATGGAGTCTAGTAATATACTTCTATACAGTTTTCATGTTGTTTTATCTGTGATATCGTCATCTTATTTTGAAGTTTTCATGCACAAAGGATATTAGAAAGTCAAGGGTATGCAACCAATAATGACCAAAATTATCAAAAAAGTGGGTAATGTGGAGAATAACTACTTGTCCTGCAAAAGTGTAACTTAAAGAAAAAGGTGATGCTGCCATACACCATTGGTATATAGAACTTTGTAAGTGAAAATTAATGAAGGTGAGCTTTCAAAAAGTGAAATGATAGTGATGAGGTATTGCTGGTGGCAGAAATATTCCATTTACTTGTGGGCAAGAAGAAGAAATTTCTTCAGTGAAAAGGGTGGTGGAACAGTGGAACTCTCTACTAGAAAGATTATTAGAAGAAAAATATTGTTGCATTGAGAATTAATTAAAATAGATGAAAAATAAATGGTGGGAGGTGAGGAGAAGTAGCTGCAGTAAAGATTAATCGAGCAAATAGGTGATACTGAGAAGCATGTCTTTAACCAATAACCATTTCACCTGTTTCTTAGCTGAGAGCACTGAATCAAATATTGGCCTTACTTCTGTCTATAACATATGTAAGTGCAGAATGTTCAGCTGAGGACAAGACTGAAACAGCCACTTCTTTTCTAAAGTAAATAGATACTACGTGTTTGCTATATTTGTTCCTCTACTTGCATATTATACAAAATGTTCAGGCTCTGCAGCCCCTAAAAATAGCACTGTGTGTTGATCAGGTTATGTTTTAATGACAAATGCTGCCCTTAGATATTATATCCAAGATAGTAACATTTTTGTAATTAACTAGCTTGACATTGTTGCCCGAGACAGATTACACATGGTAGGGTGCAGCTAGGTTTATCTTGCTGGTTTCTTTTCTAGTCTGATGATCTTTACTTGTTCTGCAACAGAATTATCATACTTTCTCTTCCCTTGGACGTTTGAAATATGACTCAGTAGAAAGAAAGTTATGGAGTAATCGGGGACCTGAGTATGGTTTACCTTCATTTGTGTGTATTGCACAAGGGCGAACAGCAATTGTCTGAAAAGCAGTTTGCAAAGTTTGCAAATGCCGAATGGAAAAAAGGATCGAATGTGCAATGAGCGAAGGCACATTGATATTCGCTCATTGCACATTCAGCATTTTGGGGCGGATTGCCCTATAGTGGGGATCGGGAAATGGTCCCTTTCCCCACTGTAGTGTGATCTCAGAGTTCGAATATTAAAGTAGGAGGGATTCAGGGGGGCTTGGCCCCCTGCTTTAAACCTTATCACATTTTTTTTCGACATTAATGCTCGAAAATCAGTGAATCTGCTTTTCAATTTGCTGATTTTCGAACATTACAAACTGTCACTGTTTTCACTTTCGTGGTTACGATTTGCTCATATGAGCAATTGCACCACTGTGATTCGGCTTTGTAAAGGTAAACCCCTGAGTATATCATGACAAAGAAGAAGTTATACCTTAAAGTAACAACCCCAGTGTCACAATTACATACTTATGGATGTTCTCTCTCTCAAGCAGCTGGGAAGCTGGAGACAGAATCTAACATCAGTGGACAAAGCTGCAGGTCATCTCACAAGACAACTGCAAACTCTGCATGACTTGAAGTTTTGAACAAGACTTAAATATGAAAGTACAAAATGCTCAATTGCTTGAAATCCGTACATAAGAAAATCAGCAAAGGATTGAGGCCATATTTTGAGTTCTGTAACCACAAGAACTGGAAATAGTAATGGGGGGGGGGTCATCAGAAATTACTGCTTTCACAGACAATACAAGGACAGAGAGTTAAATGATTAAGAGAAAGGAATGATGGATAAAATGATGGTTATAGGAAATCAAGGTGGAAAGGCAGCTGCTGTTAAAGGTATAAATGATAGAAGTGAGAGAAAATGCATGGATAGAGAAAACTGCAAAAAGGCATTATTAACAGGGAGATAATGTATCAGTTTAGCAGGAATATAAGAAATCCAAAGAAGCATGAAGTATGCAATTCAGCTCTAAAATAATGAGGTTGTGCGTAATGGGCATAAAGTGCAGTTCTAGTATCTGCAAAAGCAAGCAGGAAATTCTATGAATGATGCTGAACAAGTACATTCATTCTGAAAAAGGCTTTGATAGTGTATGAAGAATAGGACACAGCTGGCTGTAGCCATAATTTCAGATATCTAGTGTTACTAAATGCATGTATCGACATTGGAGTGAGTTAGCAATCCAGTGACTGCCAACATTAATAAGCCCTTTTTTTAATTTGCTTAATGTTTGTTAACCAGATAGAGCACTGATCGCAAATGACAAATCTCAGTCTCAACCTGGAAAAGAACACAAGTACAACAAAGTAAGATTCATATTATCAAAGCAAGACGATTGTGCAAAGAATACATTTAATGTTACAAAGCTGTTAAGAGTGTTATCTTGTCTGGGAAACATTCATTGTTGCCACTTACATACAGTGGATATAAGAAGTTTACACACCCCTGTTAAAAATGCCCGTTTTTGTGGTATAAAAAATGAGACCACACTAAATCATTTCAAAACTTTTAACACCTTTAATGCGACCTAAAACCTGTAAAATTCAATTGAAAAACAAAGAAACCTATTAGGGGAAAATATAAAAAATAAAAAACGTATAATAAGCTGGTTGCATAAGTGTGCACACCCTTAAACTAATATTTTGTTGAAGCACCTTTTGATTTAATTACAACATATACTAATCCCAGTAACAATGTGTGCAAATATTTCCAGTTCTGTTTTAGAGAATCTGCATTTGTCTGTCTTGCCACTTTTCCAATAAACTGTAAACCAATGTGTATGCAACCCATAATCTTGGACTGGCATTACTAGCCTTTTATCTTTACATTTAAATTCAACTCTCCTTAACCATTCCTATGTCAAATCTTCTTCAACATGCATTTTTAGTAGGAGGTTAAATACTTGCCACTATATATATGGACTTTACAACTTTCTTTCCTTTTCTTCTGGTCCTTTTCTTTATATTCTTTCATTAGTTGTTTATACTTTTAGTTGTTGTGTGAGTCTCATCTACTTTTGGGTTGAGTTCCATTCCAACTCCTTTCCAAAATGCTTCTGCTAAACTAGGCAAAGATGTCATCTTAGACTTCTTCTCTTCATACTTTAGAATTTTCACTACGGATTTGGCGAGGTGATTAAATATGTAAATAATCCTATGATTGCAAACCTATACTTGTAATCAGTGTCAACAAGGTCCCTACTTCCTTCAGAGCAAGGGATATAAAACCTCAGTATGCACCATTCTTTATATATCACATGATAAGCATGAAGCATTTTTCTTATTTTTTTTTTTGTTAACATTTTTTAGAAATGCTTTTATTTATTCATTAGGTAGGCTTATGTATGCAACTAATGTTCCTTGATGTTTACAGTATAGTAGAACTGTTTGTTTTATTTGAAGGGAGGTGGAGTTTGCTCTCTAAGCAAGAAATGAACAGCGACTCATATTACTGTTTTTAAACGTGATAGGAAGGAGGGGAATTTAAACCCCAGTGTTTTAAAATGTTTTTATCTGAAGAATTTGTTTTTTGTAAACAACGAAAAGCATTGTTAAAGCTTAATAAAATTGTTTCCTGCATCTGTGTGGAAAGAGGTTGTGTTTTGGGAGATTTGACTTGCACTGCTTTGGCGTTTATGGAATTTCTTTCTTATTTTCTTGTCCAACTGATTTGATTCTTTTGGGGGCCAGAAAATCGCTCCAAAGCTGCAAGTCAGAACAGGAAGAGCAAATTGATTTATATATTCTAGTTTATTCCTAAATGTCAAGCCGGTTTTCAATATTAGCTTTGGTCTTCTTAAATATTCCTCACTAAGCTTTGTTCTTGCTCATGTTTTATTGTCAACCCTTCATCTATTCCCAGATATTTATACACTCCTTCTTGTTCAAGCTCCTTTATATCACGTTTGTGTCCAAGAAAATGTTGCTTTTACACAAATATCAAAACTAAATGTCATTCTTATAACAACTGAGAAAGTTTTAATAATTTGTAGATGTGTTTTCAGATCCTCATCTGATGAACTCTACAGTTTTAAATCATCCACAAAAAGAAGATGCAATGTTTTTGAACAAGGTGATTTCTGTAAGTTAAGCTGTAATCATAGCTCAATCTGCTGAGTAAACAGCTTAATGGGTAAATGGCTGATAACAATAGCAGTAGTGACAAATAACCACCCTGAAATATCCCTGCTTCAATTTTTATCCCTGTAGTAATAGTTTCCCTTTGTTGGGGCTCAGCTGCAAACTGGTTTACCATTGTTGCATAGTCACTGCAGCCTAACTGATCAATGCAGGGCGTATTTTATAAATCAGTAAGCATCCCATTATCTATGAATGTGGGACTCTGTTGAATGATTTTTTTGTGATCTATCCATGCCATACTTAGATTCTTCTACAGCTCTCTATTATGGCTTTTTTTAACAACAGATGATCCCTTGTTCCATATGGCTTTCTTTTATTACATTGTCTTCTATTGTCATGACTGATTTTTTTAAGTGGCTATAAACTCTGCATCATTTCCAGTGCATAATTTGCATATTGTCAGAAGGCAAGTTATTGTTCTATAGTTCTTGTGATGGAGTGCAGGTTCACCCTTAAGAATGAGTGTGCATCATTTTGCTTTTCGGTATCCAGGCTGGTAACTGTTTAGGATGTGCATATAAGTAATTTTTACTCAGGGCTAAATCTTTCAGTAAAATGTTAATACCTTTCGACATAAGTGAGGTACTGCATCTAGGCCAAGGGTTTTCTAGTTGGGAGCTTTTCCCAATTTTTGTCTCACATTTCCTTGACTGCTATTTCATCCCTTTTCATATTCTCTGTATTAGAGCATCTTACTGCTTCATTTAATTCTTCTGTCTAGTCTGTATCTTTGTTATGTTCAATAAATGCTTCTCTAAAACATAGCTATTTCCTCTTTTTTTGGTCATGTTTCTGTTGCTTTTGTTTAGTTTCCCAATTCTCTTTAAAACCTTTTTGGGTCATCAGTGAATTGCTCATTTTGCACTTCTTTATATTTATCTGCTTGCCTTCTAAGTTTCTTTGCTTGTGCGGATATTTTAGTTTATTATTGGAAACAGTTAATGATGAATCGTGGTCTGATTTTATACTGTGGACTAGATTCCAAAAGACTTGCTCTCAGTGTAAATGACTTACACTGGTGTAAGCTCTATCTATACAGATTTACACCAGAGTAATTCACTTACACCAAGAACAAATCTTTTGGGATCTGGCCCTTTGTTTTACTTGGAGTGCATCTATCTTTCTAAGCAAGATAGTCTGGCAGTTGGCACAGAGGATTAAGGGGCTGTTATCAAGCTGTTTTTTGTAGTGCAGGGTTTGATTCCCTCAGCCTCCATTACCCAATTGTGTGACACTGAGCAAGTCACTTAACCAGGCAGTGCTCCTGGGCTGCATTTGAAAAACATCCATGGAGATCGGTACTCTACCCTGATAAACAAATAAAATCGTTTTGGTTACCTGTCCTCACTTCTGTATTCTTCTAACAATGATACTTCCTGAGTTAATTGCTATTTCGTTTTCTCTGTTCAGCGCTTCCATGGTGGCATTCTACTAGCTCCCTTCCTTTCCTTTCCTTCGTTACGCTCCCATTTTAGCTGCACTGTAGTATATATTGTTTATTTCTGTCATATCATATGGATTTCTCTTAAAAGTCATAATTACTGGGTTTATCTGTTTTACCAATTTTCTAACATTTTGAGTCCTATTAACTTTTTGTAATCTAGTTCCTTCATCACTTAATTTGTCTATCCACCTCCAGCAAATCAGCCAGGTCTTCCCTTAGATCATTTTCTTCTGGAATGAAAGCATCTTCTTTGCTCTCTGTTTTCTGCTCTTTCTGTTATTGTGCAATTCTAACCGGACTTTTCTCCATGTTTTCTACAGAATGTTCCAGTACATTGTCCTGTGACATATCTTCTTCAGATGCAGCCTGCTCCATGGGTTGCTCCTCTATCTTAGGTTGCATTTACCCATCATGTTGCAATATTCCCTGAGCCAGAGGTTCCACTGTTTCCTCCTCTTTCCATAGCCATTTAATTCTAATCTGACTTTTGCACAAGCTTCCTGCAAAAGGCTTCAGAACATGTAGCATATCTCCTTCAGAGACATCCTGCTCCATGTGTTGCTCCACCATCTGGGAACTTATTGGCCTGTTGTGATATTGCCTGTATTGGAGTTTCCAAATTAAATCCTTCAATGTGATGTTGTCCTATCTTGCCTTCATTCTTAGCAGGTTGGTTTTGGAACCGATCCTCAGTTCTGACTCAGCCTATACAAAAATTCAAGGTCTTCCAATAGCTCATGGCTAAAACCCTATCCCATCATATACCATGAGAGTTTCCCAGATATCATTTGCTGCTAAACAAGATCGGGTGCTCTTCCTACTGGCTCTGGCTAAGTAGTTTTTTCTGCTACATATTTTGTAAAAATTCTTAGCTTTATCAAACTATTTTTTTTCTATTAATTGTTGCTAAGTAAATTGTCTGTGTTTTGTCTTTCTTTTACTGTTATTGCTATTGGCCATCGTTTTAATGTAAGGCCTTTTTTCCCCCATCCCAGCTTTAAAACAAATTCTAGAAAGCCCATTTTTGTTAGAGGGTTTTTCTCTTCCCTTTTTTTCCTATTTTCCTTAGGTTAATTCATTTAAATTAGAGAGCTGTCATAGCCGTTTGACTTAGAGGGCTTTTCTCTCTGTTTTCCTCCTTAAATTCTTCGAGGCTAGCTCATTTAAGTTAGAGGTCTGCCTTGCCCATTTAAGTTAGAGGGCCTTTCCCTTGGTGTTTTGGTGTGATTGTTTTTTGTGCTTATTGTTAAAAAAAAAAAGTAGAATAGTAGTAGAATATATATAGCTATATTTTTTCTTTATAGTTTGTTGGTTGTTTTCCTGTTGTTGTTGTTGTTGTTGTTGATTAGTTATGTCTTCTAAGGATTTCAAAGAAACAAAACACTGGGTTTAAAAAAATGTGTCAAGTGCAGCCAGAAAATGTCTATAACTGATGGACATACCATTTGTGTGTACTGTCCTGGAGCAGTACACCTTCAGGAGTCCTGTGCCATCTGTCATTCCTTTTGTCACAGGTATTATTAGAGAGAAAGAATAAGCTTATTCTGAGAGGCTTGTTGAAGACCCCTTTTTCTGAACCAATTGAAGAAGGGCAGGGTCCTTCAAAGTCAGGCTAATCCCCTTCCTCAAAATCAGACAAGTTGGGAAAAATGTCATCATCTTTGAGTGCTCAGTCGGAGCCATCTAAAAAATTACCTAAAGTTTCTTCTTCGGACCCGAAGGCTGTCAGGCCTGAGAACTCTTCTACCTCGACTCCTTCAATTTCGGTGCTGTTGGAATTTCATTTATGGAGCCTGTCCCCTGAATTGTAACAGGTATCTCCCACTCTAAGGTCTCCATTGTTACAGTGCACTAAATCTCCTGCTCCCTCCACTCAATCTTCCAGAAGCCTGTCCGATGATTATGTAGATTGTGTGGTGCAGAGGCTCTTGAGGACACCGGTGCTCACCAAACTGTTGTCAGATTCAACCCAGAGGGCTTCAGAACTGACCAAACCTACCCTTTCACTGTTGATTCCTCCTCCAATCTGATCTCGGACCTCGAAGCTAGAATGTGTGGAACTGATTGTAGTGAAACCATCAGAACTGAGACCAGTCACAGGATCTTCAGGTCCAACTATTGCTCCAGTGTTCTCAGTTCCATCCAAACGAGAGGAATCTAGGAGCTGATGCTCACCAGTTGGGTCCGAGGAGGGGAGTCAGACTGGATAGTTGTCGGATCTGAACATGCCTCTCGTGGCATCAGCTTGGGTGAGCTTAGCTCCTATCTCACCCTCAGAGCCAACACCCTTGGTTCCAGGGATCCTGTCTGCTTCTTTGGAGCTGGTGGTTTCCTCGGACCAGGGGCAGGGGGCTTTCAAGATGATGAGGAGAGTAATGTCTCCACAGACAGGTCCATTCTCCGGTTGGGACATTCTTCTCCCAAAGGCACCAGTGTCTGTCTCGGTACCACTGCATCCACAGAGACGCGGAGACCCTAGGCCTCAGGATGCTCCATTGGGTGAACCCCCTCTCTTCTGAAACCTCTCCAGAATACCCTTCTGAAGATGTCCCTTGGAAGAGGCTATGTAAGAGGAAGCATTTAGATTCCCCAGAGGAGTCCATCACATCAGATACAGACCTTGATGATTCAGAAGAGTGCCCATGGTCACTCTCAGAGGATGACTCCTTCACAGACATCCTGGAAATACTAAAACAGAGAGGTGGCTGGAAACACATCAACCCTTCTGAGGAGGAGTCTGTATACCCGAAGGATTTTGGGTCTCACCCTTCCACCACTTGGGTATTTACTCCTTTCGACGAGTTGATAGACTTAACTTGTCGAAAGGTATGGGAGTCTCCAAACTCATTGGAGCCTGTTCCTCACAGGCCAAACAAATTCATCACATCACCTACAGACAAAAATTTTCTAACCAAAGGAGTCCCAGTAGATGCTATGGTGGTGGTGGCAGCCACCAAAACGGAACTTTCAGAGATGTCCTCTTCTGTCCATCCGCAGAACAAAGTCTCATATGATGGACAGATACAGAAAGCACATCTTTTCTTCAGTGACTTTTGCGCTTAGATCACTGAATTATCTGACTCACTTTGCTAGGCTTCAGAGGGATCTCCTGAAAGAGCAAGGAGATACCCTCCAAGGTTCAGTAGCTGAAGGGTTATCAGAACAGGTTTCCCCTCAGCTCTCCACCTTAAACTCAGTAGTCAACTCCTCCATGAGGCTCATTTCTTACACAGCAGATAGAGCGAGCAGGGCAGCGGGTTCAGGAATTTCCCTAAGGATACATTCCTGGATGCACTTGTGTGACTTTGCAGAGCCCTTTAAATCTTTTTTTTGTGAACACCCCTTTTGATAGCTCATCTTTGTTTGGGCCAAAAGTCAAGGACACACTAACCAGATGTGAACAAGAAGGAAAGTCTCTCTCTGCCATAGGAGTCCATTTTTCCCTACCTACCAGACCTTATCCAAAGGGTCAGAAAGGAGGAAAAATGTGGTTTCAAACATCCCAGAGAGCTTTCAAGGACACATGTGGTGATTCATCCCCCAGGGGCATAGGGGAAATGCTAATGGAAGACACAGACCACGCAGCAGAGGGGGGGACCACAAAACCAGTGTGACAGAGAATCTTTCCTTGGTAATCCCTTTCAACACTCCTGAAAAGAGGCCCACCTGTCCATCTCTGAAGGCAGTCAGAGGCCGCTTATCTTTGTACTCAAAATCCTGGCTAACAATAACAAAGACAAATGGGTACAGAGCATCATATCCAAAGGTTACTCTATACACTTTTCCTTCCCCATCCCAAACACAAAAAAACATCTTGGACATTCCACACAGTCAAAGGGAACAGGCACCTCTAGAAATACAAAAGTTGCTAGACAAAAGAGTCATCCAAACAGTCCCCCCAGACCAAACAGGATTTGGAACTTACTCAAGGTTCTTTTTAGTTCCAATGAAAACAGGGGACTGGAGACCCATCGTGGATCTCAGCAAATTAAACAAATCAGTAAGAAAGTCAAAGTTCCTGATAGTAGTACTGCAGTCAATCCTCCCTTTTCTGGGACAAGACGATTGGATGTGCTCTATAGACCTCCAGGATGTGTACTACCACATAAAAATGGACAGACAATCCAGAAGACATTTGCGCTTTTGGCTGGGAGTCAGTCACTACCAGTTCAGAGCTCTGCCCTTTGGCCTCACTAACTGTTCTGTTCTGAACTCAGTGTTCACCAGGTTTATGGCAGTAGTAGAGGCTCACTTGAGATGCCTGGGATTCCAAGTGTTTCCATACCTAGATGATTGGCTCCTAACCGCCACCACCAAGCATCTACTATCTAAAGCAAGAGACACCACCTTGCATCTCTGCTGTCACCTAGGAATCACAATAAAGTACAAAAAATCTGCCTTGTTGCCATCTCAGCATATCATTTTTATAGGAGCAGATCTAGTTACAAAAAACACGATGGCAAAACTTCCCTCCAAAAGGGTTCAAGTCCTACGATGTCAGGTCCTAGACCTTCTTTCCAAGAAAAAAGTACAATCAAGAACAGTTCTGAAAGTCTTGGGAACCACGGCAGCAGCAATAACTCTAATTCCATTAGCACGTCTGCACATGAGAATTCTACAGTGGCTACTGTTCACTCAGTGGTCCATGCAGGAACTACACCATGTCTCATCAAATTCTGATAACAGAATCTTGCAAGAAAGACTTTCATTGGTGGCTTTACTCCACTCATGTTACATTAGGTCGACCCTTTGTTCTTCCCCAGTCATTAGACACAGTGACTACGGATACTTCCCAGATATGTTGGGGGGGGGGCATTATCTGGGAAGGACAGTCCAAGGCACTTGGCAGGACCATGAGGCCCATTTGCACATCAATGTCCTAGAGATGAGAGCAGTGCTTTTAGCATTGCAGGTATTCCAGGACACTCTTCTGCTAGAAACTATTGCAATACAGACAGACAATATGTCAGTCATGTGGTACATAAACAAACAAGGAGGAACCAGATCCTACCCCTTTTGTCGGGAGGCCCCGAGAGTATGGCAGTGGGTGACCTCCTCCCAACACTTTCTGATAGCAATGCACATCCCAGAGAAATCCAACGTGATAGCAGACAAACTCAATAGAGCTATTTTAATGCCTCACGAGTGGTCCCTAAAACAAGAAGTGCCGGAGAAGATTTTCTGCAAATGGGGCCAGCCTTGCTGCTACATTTTTGCCACATCCACAAACACCAAATGCAGCAACTACTTTGCCATGATCCCCTTCGGGGGAGTCACCAAGGGATCCATTTGTCCACAATTGGCCCTTGGGTCTCCTTTACACCTTTCCCCCCTTTCCATTGATACCCAAAGTCCTTCAGAAAGCCAGTCACTTGGGAAGGAACTTGATACTTGTCGCCCCATACTGGCCTCATCAAATCTGGTTCCCCTTCCTGTGGCCTCATCTCCAGGAGGAGCCATGGATTCTGGACCCAGTTCCGGACCTTCTGATTCATGCATCAGGGATGCTCCACCCCTCCCTTCAAACCCTCAAATTGACAGCTTGGCTGCTCTGATTCCAACCATAGCCAGGCTCCCTAACCTTTCTCCATCAGTAAAACATATCCTGATCTCATTTCATAAGGCTTCGATGAGAAAGTTATATAGAAGCAAATGGCAAAAATTTTCTTCTTGGGCCTTGAATAATCACATTGATCCCTTTACTGCCCCAGTAGCTTCTATTTTTGAGTTCCTAGCAAAGCTGTTTAATGAAGGGGCAGCTGCAGCTACTATTCGAGTTCAGTTAGCAGCCATATCTAATTTCCATTTAGGTGAATCAGGGCCCAATGTGATGTCCCACAGACTTTGTAAAGCCTTTCTCAAGGGTACTCTTTTATTAAGACCACCTATTAAGGTCCCTCCACCACCATGGGACTTATCCCATTTGATTTTTTTCCCTTTCAAGCCTGCATCGTCCTGCAATCTTAAGTTTTTGACTTGGAAAACAATTCTTTTGATAGCCATTACTTCCGCTAGAAGAGTTTCAGAGCTGCAAGCATTGTCAATAAAGCTTCCGTACATACTTTTTCACAAAGACAGCGTATCCCTATGAACAAACCCATCCTTTTTACCCAAAGTATGCTCAGAATTTAACCTGAACCAATCCATAGAACTTCTGTTTTTTTTTTCCCCAGTTATGGCAAGAAGGCAGAATATATGCTGCATCAGCTGGATGTACATAGACAATTATGTTTCTACTTGCACAAGACAAAAAAACTTCAGAAAATCTGACCAATTATTTGTATCATTTTCAGACTCAAAGAAAGGTCCTCCTGTGTCTAAAGTCACACTTTGAAATGGCTGTTGGATTGTATTACCTTTACTTACCAATCTCGAAACAAGGAACTTTCCCACAAAGTGAAAGGTCATTCTACAAGAGCCATTGCAACCTCTTCAGCCTTTAGGGTGAGGCTACCAATTGATACCATTTGTGCTGCAGCAATATGGGCAAGGCCTCATAACTTTATCACTCATTACAAAGTGGATTTGGCCTCCAAGAACAGGGCCTCCTTTGGGTCCACTGTTCTGAAGAATGTTCACCCTTGAGCCACCCCAAGAACGATGGTGCTAGGGATGCTGTTCCAACCTGCTAACAATGAAGACGAGATAGGACAACATCACAAAAATAAGTTATGTACTCACCATAACGTTTCATGTGTGTTGTCCATCTCACCTTCATTTTTACATTCCACCCTCCTTCTCCCAGCCCTTTGCTCCTGGAAGACCAAACTGATGCAATTGGCTATTAATGTTCTCTGACCTTCTTGATTGCTCTATTAGGTATTTAGTAACCTTTATTTAGCCATATCTGCAAACAAGATCTGGGGAGCTCTCATGGCGCATGATGAGATGGGGTTTTAGCCACGAACTAGTGGAAGACCTCAAGCTTTTGTATAGGCCGAGTGGGAACCAAGGATTGGTTTTGAACCCAACATGCTAAGAATGAAGCCGAGATGAACAACACACATGGAACATTATGGTGAGTACATAACTTATTTTTTTTTGCAGATTGATGTATTGCTTCAATTCCTATTTGTTTCATTTATGACTTACTGAACTTTCTTTTTTACATTTCAGCTATACACACACACACACACACACACACACACACACACACACACACACACACACATATATATATATATATATATATATATATACATACATACATACACACATACATATAGACATATGCTTACATTGTTTTGTTTTGTAATGTAAAATTTACCAGTTTACAATATCTGAGTGCCTTTGCCTATATTTCTATTCAAATATCTTTGGAGCTACATTATTTGGAATGATTAGTTTGACTTTCTTCTCTGTATAAATACCATACCATGTCAGATATCTTTTTATTTCCCATGTCAATATTTCTTTTTTATACCTTTCAAAAACCTCTGATTTTTGTTCTTTACCTTTTGCTTGGTGTAACATCTAGACAGAGGAAGGAGGACAAGGAGACCTGGTGGTGGGCTGAGGAAGCACAGGAGAGTATACAGAGGAAGAGGCTGGTGAAGTAGAAGTGGGATTGTCAAAGAGATGAAGAAAGTAGACAGGAGTATAAAGAGATGAGGTGCATGGCAAAGAGAGAGGTGGTGAAGGCTAAGGATAAGGCATACGAAGAGATGCATGAAAGGTTGCACACTAAGGAGGGAGAAAAGGACCTGTACCGATTGGCTAGACAGAGGGACCGAGCTAGTATAGATGTGCAGCAGGTAAGGGTGATAAAGGATAATAAGGGAAATGTACTCACAAGTGAGAAGAGTGTGTTGAGCAGATGGAAAGAGTACTTTGAGGGGTTGATGAATGAAGAGAATGAGAGGGAGAGAAGGTTGGATGATGTGCAGATAGCGAATCATGAAGTGCAGTGGATTAGCAAGGATGAAGTAAGGATAGCTATGAAGAGGATGAAGAATGGAAAGGCTGTTGGTCCAGATGACATACCTGTGGAAGCATGGAGGTGTTTAGGTGAAATGTCAGTGGAGTCTTTAACTAGATTGTTTAATGAAATCTTGGAAAGTGAGAGGATGCCTGAGGAATGGAGAAAAAGTGTTTTGGTACCGATTTTTAAGAATAAGGGTGATGTGCAGAGCTGTAGTAACTATAGAGGGATTAAACTGATCAGTCACAGCATGAAGTTATGGGAAAAAGTAGTGGAAACTAGGTTAAGAAGGGAGGTGATGATTAGTGATCAGCAGTATGGTTTCATGCCAGGAAAGAGTACTACAGATGCGTTGTTTGCACTGACAGTGTTGATGGAGAAGTACAGAGAAGGTCAGAAGAAGTTGCATTGTGTCTTTGTGGACTTAGAGAAAGCATATGACAGGGTGCCTAGAGAGGAGTTGGGTATTGTATGAGGAAGTCGGGAGTGTCAGAGAAGTATGTAAGAGTGATACAGGATATGTACGAGGGTAGTGTGACAGCGGTGAGGTCTGCGGTGGGAGTGACAGATGCCTTTAAGGTGGAGGTGAGATTGCATCAAGGATCAGCTCTGAGCCCTTTCTTATTTGCAATGGTGATGGACAGGTTGACAGACGAGATCAGGCAGGAGTCCCTGTGGACTATGATGTTTGCAGATGACATTGTGATCTGAAGTGAGAGTAGGGAACAAGTGGAGGAAACCCTGGAGAGATGGAGATATGCTCTAGAGAAAAGAGGAATGAAGGTCAGCAGGACTAAGACAGAATATATGTGTGTAAATGAGAGGGAGGATATAGGAATGGTGAGGATGCAGGGAGTAAAGGTGGTGAAGGTGGATGAGTTTAAATACTTGGGATCAGCAGTTCAGAGTAATGGTGAGTGTGGAAGAGAGGTGAAGAAGAGAGTACAGGCAGGATGGAGTGGGTGGAGAAGAGTGTCAGGAGTGATTTGTAACAGACTTGTACCAGTAAGAGTGAAAGGGAAGGTCTACAAGAGGGTAGTGAGACCAGCTATGTTATATGGGTTGGAGACAGTGACACTGAGAAAAAGGCAGGAGTCAGAGCTTGACGTGGCAGAGGTGAAGATGTTAAGATTTGCACTGGGTGTGATGAAGATGGACAGGATTAGGAATAAGTATATTAGAAGGTCAGCCCAGGTTGGAAGGTTTGGAGAAGAAGCCAGAGAGGCAAGATTACATTGGTTTGGACATGTGCTGAGGAGGGATGCAGAGTATATTGGGAAAAAGATGCTAAGGATGAAGCTACCAGGTAACAGGAAAAGAGGAAGGCCTAAGATAAGGTTTATGGATGTGGTGAGAGAGGACATGCAGGTGGTTGGTGTGACAGAGCAAGATGCAGACGACAGGAAGAAACAGAAACAGATGATCCGCTGTGGCAACCCATAATGGGAGTAGCCAAAAGAAGAAGAAGACCTTTTCTCACTTCATCTATCACTTCCTTTTGCAGACAGCCCAGAGTTTCTTCATCAATGTTTTCTGTCATTTGTTGCTTTAAGTATCTTAAATTATCTGTAGCTTTTAACACTTTTTCTTTGCAATTTTTTTCTTTTAATCTTATTCTTATTAAATATCCTATGTCTGAAAATTAATTTTCATTATTTATTTCTTGCATAAAATGTATTCCCGATCTTCAACAGTCCACTTTATTGTCTTTATACCTTTTGCTTGTTCTCTCATTTTTTGGCTACACCCCCCCCCCCCACCCCCAGCCTGGCATAACCCTGTGAAAGGAATATTTCCATGTTATGAGAATTCTGCACTGCCATTTGTTTTTTCCAGTCTTGGTACCATGCATACACCAGGAGTAGGCACTTTGTATCCTGTGACCTGTGCACCCAGTCTTCTGTTTTTTTTTTTTTTTTTTATAGTTGACCTATCTTTGTCCATGATATATAAAATATAACCTATATATTAGTGTTATCTTGTGAGAATTTGTGAAAACAAGGTCCACGATGTGAAAGTAATCACCAAGACTTGAGGATGAATTCAGTTCCAGCAATACTACTCTCCTCTTCTTGTTGATTGCATCTTCCCATTCAGACACTGCAGTTTTCTCAGTTTAGTTTCTTCGTGTGCTTAGATTTTTTACATACCTTGATGAGAATGGATGTCATTCCTAAGTCAGGGCATAAGTAAAGTTCATGAAATCAGTATAGCCTCACTCCCTGATATTACCCAATAGTGCTCTTCTTAGCACCCAGAATGTGCCCAGAATTGCCCCCTTCTGCAGTGCATATGTGGTAAATGTGCTGGTAGCATATTTAAGCATGATTATAATTTTTTTACTAATTCTATTGTTCCTGCTACTTCTTCTTCTGAGTCTGTTAAGGTATATTTATTCAATATTGCTGTCATTCATGCTGCTGGTATGCTAAGACTTAGTTTCACTTAGTATGTAAGGCATTATAATTGCTAGGTATAGCAATTTCAATGATCAACACTATTTTTGTCTTCTTATCATGGACTGCTATGTCTGATTTTCTTACAACTATTCTTTGAACTGGTGGTAATGGGTGATCCTGTGTGATCCAGACTTCATCGTGGTCACTTATGCTTTCTGGTTCATGTTTCCAATGCTCTTCAGCTACTTCTATATTGTAGTGTTTGCAGAATCCCCAGTACAATAGTGTTGCCACATTATTGTGCCTTTCAGTATGCAGACCCTCAGCCACAAATGTATTTCTCTTGGTTTAGTTTCTCCATGTCTTTTGGGTTTCTAGTAATATGATGGAAATTTACCTCATTGTTACCTCACAGCAAGAGGTTCTCCCATTCGATTCTCTGCTTGGCTGGGGAGTGCCTTCTGTGTGGAGTCTGCATGTCCTCCCCATGGTTGAGTAGCATTTGAAAGACATGCGTGTGTAAATGGGCATGCCTTTGTTAAAGGTTGGGTGTCGAGCTGGAACCTTAGAGTTTCATAAAAATCTACTGCCAATCATTAGCAGATCGGAGTTCCACTGTGACGACCCCTAACCAGGAAAACCTGAAAGACAAACAACTAAGTCAAGGTACGATTGGAGTTCATGAAATTAGTATTCATTCAGTCTTTGATGATCCCAGCCGGTGTTGGTGGCTTCCTCTTCCCAATCCACCCATAGCCTTAGTGAGGCAGAGATGGACAGGATGATGCGGACGTTCATCAGCACTCAGATCCAGATGGGAGTCTTGCCAGCCCCCTCTCCCTCCAGAGCAGGGAGCTCGCAGCCTTTCTTCACCCCTATAGCTCCTTCTCTGATGCGACTGTCTGTTTTGGCATCTCTGGATCTGAGGACTCTCGAGGTCAGTGCTGAGGGTACCCTGTACCTCAACGCCATGTCGGATCTGACCAGATTGAATATGAGCTCTCAGAGCCATAGTCTAGGTGTCAGATCTGAGGGGGTACTGTCAGCTCCGAGTTTGTCAGAGCACAGTCTCCCCCTTGTCATCTTGGCTCCTGCAGTCTCGGCTCCGACTCCCCCATTGGATCCAAGGGGGGCTGCTCCTTTGCTTGTTTCTCCAGACATATGCTCCCCTTCAGCATTTGATGTGGTGGAGAGGGTTCTCTCGAGTGTGTCGAGACCCTTGACCATCTCGTCCTCAGACTCTGCCCCGACTCCCTCAGCTCTGGGTATGGCCCCAACCTTCCTGTCCTCTCAGGGACAGCCTGTGTTTGCTTTGTCACAGGGAGCTCCCACTCAAGAGCAGCAAGAAGTTTGCAAATCCTCCCAGAGAGTCTCACTGAGAAGGCCCCTCATAAATGGACATGCAAAAGGAGGCACCTGGACTCCTCCCCAGAGTCCCTCATGGATGACACTGACTTGGAGGAAGGGGAAGGTTCCCCCAGGTCACCCCCAAGGATGTCTCCTTTGGACACATCATGGAACTCCTTCATCAAAGGGGAGGACTGCCCAAAAACCAACTCCGGATGAGTCAGTGTTCCTAGAGGCATTCAGCATGGCCAAATCTACCTCCTGGGTGTCCCCTCCCACAGACCCTCTTGGTGACCTTATAAAATCTCGGGCATGGAAGGAACCAGACACTGTGGAGCCTATTCCCAAGTGTCCAGACAAGATACTTAGTCCCCCACCAGACAGGACTAGCTGGAGTAAGGGGGGACGTTATGGTGGTGGCAGCCGCCACCAAGAAAGAGCTTGAGCAGGAGAGCTCTACAGTCCATCCTCCAGACCGGGAGCCGAGGACTATGGACTGTTTGGGGAAGCAGGTGTATACTTCAGCACCCTTTACTATAAGGGCACTAAATTATATGGTGCATGTCATCCGACTACAGCATGACCTAGTCAAGGAAAATGCTGAGTCACCCCTGGCATCCATGTCAGTGGAGGGCAAGAAGACATTCTCCACGTGTATGGCCACTCTGAAAGCAGTAGCGAACACATCCATGCACCTTCTTTCCCATGCTATGGAATAAGTCGCCAGGACGGTCAGTTCTGGCATTGCCATGAGGTGCCACACCTGGCTCTGGCTTTGACAATTCTCAGAACCCTTCAAGACGTCATTTGCAAATGCTCCCTATGATGGTTCTTCCCTGTTTGGGAATTCTATATATGAGACACTAGTACAGAGTGAGAAGAGTGGGAAGACACTGTCCGCCATCGAGATCTGCTTGTCTGCCCCTCAAAGATCCTTCTCTAGGAATCAGCGAGGGACAAAGAAGATGTGGTTCTGGAAATCTCAGTTCTCATGGAACACTCAGGGCTCATCTTCCCCCAGAGGCAGAGGGGGTTATGATAGATGCCAACCCAGAGGCAGAGGGGGTCAGAGAAACTTTAGGCCTCGAGAACCGTTCTTGGACAGGCCCCTGCAGCAGCCCTGAGGGGCTGCCCGACTGCTTGTCTCTGGAGGCAGTCGGGGGTCATCTTTTGCTACACCCAACTGAGTGGGAGTCTGAAACAACAGACCATTAGGTGTTGCAAATCATATCCAGAGGCTATTCCATCCCATCCATAGATACACCTCTCCCACCAAAACACCTCCCAAACTTTCCACCCGTGCAAAGGGAAGTAGCAGCACTAGAAATAGAGAAGCTGCTAAGAAAGCGAGTCATCCAACCTCTCCTCTCAGACCAATCCAGATTGAGCTTTTATTCCAGGTTCTTTTCAGTGCCAAAGAAAATGGGGGACCTAAGACCCATTCTGGATCTTTCCACCTTGAACCTGTCAGTAGCCAAGGAGAAATTCTGGATGGTCACCCTTCAGTCCATCCTGTCCTACCTGCAGGCAAAGTATTGGATGTCAAGCTGATGATTTTAATTAAATATGGATTTTATAATAATGTGTTTTACACATGAATTATTATATAGATGGTTCATACGGCAGCTAACCAGTATCGTATATATTTTATTTGATTTAGCTATTTTTTTATTTTTTTGTTTCGTTAAAAGCACCACAGTATTTCATTAATTAGGTAGTTGCTCTAGTTTATTGAGCTACATATTTGATTGGCTGAAGAGCCCTTAATTATAGCTATCAGGATGCATTTAAACAGAATCTTTCTTTGTAATAATCATTAAGTCTGAAGAAACATTCACAGTAATGCAAAAGCACTTGCTACTATATATATTTCAATAAGGTCTCCTTTGCTTTGGATGGTGTTGCCTCTGGATTTTCTTTGAAATTTGAAGGCTTTTATATCATAGAGGCACTTTACCCCATTGACTGTGCTTGTTTTACTTCCAAAGGATTGGATGTGCTCGATCGACCTCCAGGATGCGTACTATCATATCAACATGGACAGGTGCTCCCATAGGTTTCTCTGCTTTCAGCTGGGGGCCAATCACTATCAGTTCAGGGCCCTCCCCATTGGTCTCACCACAGCCCCCAGGGTGTACATCAAAGTGATGACAGTTGTAGCGGCTCACCTGAGTCTTCAGAGAATTCAGGTCTTTCCATACCTGGACGACTGGCTCCTTGCTGCCCCCACCAAGCTTCTGCTTTGCTAAGCCAGGGACTATTTCCTTGTATTAGCAAACACTCTGGGCATTACTATCAACCTTAGCAAATCGTTACTGACTCCAGTCCAAGTGATAGACTTTATCGGAGCTCAGTTGGACACCATCCAAATGAAGGTTTACCTCACCCCGGAAAGGGTACACAATCGAAGACTTCATGTTTCTTACATTCTTCAGACTCATCCTCCCTCAGCGGAGACAGTTTATGGGCTCTAGGTTCCATGGCAGCCACAATCGGTCTTCTACCCTTTGCATGACTTTGCATGCAAGTTCTCCAGTGGATGCTAGCAGTTCAATGGTCTCTACTAGACCTACCATTGTCCCATCCAGTCTGTATATCCCAGGCTTGTAAAAAATCTCTTTGCTGGTGGCTTCTTCTCCCGGACCTTGTCAGGGGACGTCCCTTTCTTCTGTTCCTTCCCAAAACCACAGTGACCACAGATGCCTCCCAGCTAGGGGGGGTCATTGCTCGGGAAGGACAGTCCAAGGCACGTGGTCTCCTTTTGAAACCAATTTGCATATCAACATCCTGGAGATGAGGGCAATTCTTCTAGTGTTGCAGGCCCTTCATGCCCATCTTTATCTAGGGACTATTGAGATCTAGTCAGACAACATGTCAGTAGTCTGATATATCAACAAACAAGGTGGAACCAGGTCTTACCCACTTTGTTGCAAAGCCATGAGAGTGTGGGAATGGGCGATTTCCACTGGCCATTTTCTGGTGGCAATGCACATCTCGGGATGGTCTAACATCCTAGCAGACAGACTCAGACAGACTATTCTGATGCCTTACGAGTGGTCTCTGAATCCTTCAGTAGCAGAGCAGATCTTTCTCAAGTGGGTCGGCCTTGCTGTGATCTCTTTATATCTACTTCCAACAAGAAGTGCAGTGAGTATTTGCTCTGAACCCCCCTCAGGGGGAAGCCCCCAGGGACACACTGGTTCATGCTTGGCCTCCCGGTCTTCTCTATGCCTACCCCCGATTACCTCTCATTCCAAAGTTTCTTCAGAAAGATCACAGGCTGGGCAGCACAGTGATCCTCATTGCCCCATTCTGGCCTTGCCAAGTCTGGTTCCCCTTCCTTTTGTCTCATCTGGTAGTTCAACCATGGATCTTGGATCCGGTTCCGGATCTCATTTCTCATCCCTTGGGGATTCCTCACCCAGACCTATACAGTCTGAAGCTGATCGCTTGGCTGCTTCAGTTCCATTAATGATTAGGATTCCCAGTTTATCTTATCCAGTTAAAACCATTTTGGTGGCAGCTCACAATCTACCACCAGGAAAATATATCATAGCAAGTGGAAATGGTTCTCTATATGGGCTTCTCAATGGGACTTGGATCCCTTTACGGCTTCGATCACAGCAGTTTTAGTAGTTTTGGTGGGTATCATTCATCAAGGTGCTAGCTCTTCTACTGTTAAAGTCCAACTGGCTGCCATCTCTAATTTCCATGTGGATAAAACATGGCTTCCCTAGCCTCTTCTAGGCTTTGCAAGACATTCCTTAAAGGTATCTTTCTTTTAAGACCCCTGGTGAAAGATCCTACACCTCCATGGGACCTCATCCTTGTTCTTCAGGCTCTAGTCTCCCCTCCCTTTGAGCCCATGGCATCAGTAGACCTCCAATATCTATTCTGGAAGACTGCCTTCTTGGTGGCTATCACTTTTGCTAGGAGAGTGTCAGAACTTCAAGCTTTGTCCATCAAAGTTCCTTACATGGTTTTCCATAAGAACAGGGTTTCCCTGCACACTAATCCATCCTTTCTTCCCAAAGTGGCTTCTGAAACCAGCATCAATCTTCCTGTTTTCCTTCCTAATTTCCAAAACAGGGGTGAATATAAACTACATCTGTTGGATGTACATAGACAACTGAGATTTTATTTACTCTGGAGAAAATCCTTTCACAAATCTGACCAATTGTTTGTCTCTTATTCCAAGCCATTCTTAGGCAAACCAATTTCAAAAGTGACCATTGCTCATTGGATTTCCCAGTGTATCATTCGAGCATATTCTGACAAAGGTATTTCCCCTCTGGATAAGGTAAAGGCACATTCCACCAGGTCTATGGCCACTTCAGCAGCTTTTTGGTCCAGGGTGTCACTGGATGATATTTGCTCTGTGGTTACTTGGTCCTCGTCTCATACCTTCATCTCACATTACAAATGAGATATTGCATCCAGGAGTAAAACATCTTTTGGCTCTGCGGTGCTTCGGAATATCTTTCCATGAGGGCCACCCAGGTGTTAGTAGCTGGGGACTCTGTCCCCCAGGATGAAGACCAAATGAAGTCAACTACTTCAGATAAAGAAGTTATGTACTCACCATAACGTTCCATCTGAGTACTTGTACTTCATTTGTCTTCAACTATCCCCCCTTCTTCCCCCTAACCTTGTCACTATTGTCATAACCTTGTATATAGGAGGTGAACACTATAGTGGCTTTCCTTGTCATGATTGGCTTAGGGATATTGGGGAGCCATTAGTGGTAAGGTTTGATTGGGTCAGGCTTATGTTTTGTTGAGCAGCAAACTCGATTTGAGGGAAGGAAGGAGACATAGAGGCATTATGGGTAAGGGGAGGAGCTTGGAGCTTGGATCAGATGCTAGTGATGCGTCTATCTCAGATCCAGTTCGGATCCATAGACCCACAGGTTGAAGACAAATAAAGTACAACTACTCAGATGGAACGTTATGGTGAGTACATAACTTCATTTTATAAGTAATTGCATTTATTGTGTTTGTTTCCAAAAATAACAAAAGCAAAGAAAGGCTAGAAAACTGCAGACAAGGCTGAGACTGAGTTCAGTATCACCCCCTAAAAGGATGCATATGGCAAACAATAAAACAGACACTTTGCTACTTTGGTGGAGGGGGGTACTGAAGTGCAGTAATGTCATTAAATATAGCATGCACAGGTTTATACATCATGATAAGTAGGGTATGGATAAAGTAACTGAATTCACTAGTTAATTTACTGGTAAGTAATGAAGATTTGAAACAGGAATCAAATATTTTGACTACCCTGGAAGTGTGGAAAGGTAAGGAAGGTATAGAAGTAGTAGAAGGTAGACTAACAGAATAGAACCAAGAGAGAGAAAGAGAGAGAGAGACAGAACTGTTTCATTAGCATGTTCATAGTGTACAGGAAAGAGTCCCACTCATACCTCTCAACTGTCCAGATTTTTGCAGAATGTCCAGATTTTTCCCTCACATTTTTGGTTTGTTTCTCATGAAATTGCTGTTTTCTGGTAAATCACTGGCAAATAATTGAGGATTGAATTTGGAATATAATGAAACACATTTGAGTTTCAGACTTCATACCTTTCAGAAAATTAAAGCTAATGCAAAACCTGTTGTTCTATCAACCTTCTAAGTTTGTATGAGCAGTATTTAAAAATTGTCTCTATTTTTGGGCCTTTGTACCCCCATTGTTTACGGCTTTGTCCAGATTTCTTGCTCCAAGAGGTTGAGAGGTATAGAGTCCTTTCTCAGCTTGAATTGAAATTCAAGGCTTTTTGCCTTTCTGACATATTCCTCTTCTAGCAATCATGCACTGAGTTACACTGTCACCTGATGAAGGAAGAGATCCACAAGTGAAGCTGAAATGCTACCAGCACTGATAGCTATAGAATACATGGTGGTTAATAAATGCTCCACATCATTGCATAAAGTTATATCCAAGACGGACACATTTTCCAGTTAGAGATAGACTGTTATTGGTTAAAATGTGTTCAAATGAAGACTGTAACAGTAGAAGTTATTCAGGTAAAAAGAAAACCTGGCATCTGAGTGATCATGATTTCTTAAAGTCTCACACTGTTGGACTAATAACACTGAATCTCATGTAGGGGGTATATGGTGTATATCTATCTCTCTCTCTCTTCATATATATATATATATATATATATATATATATATATATATATATATATATATATATATATATATATATATACTAGCTGTGAAATCACTACATTTGTAGTTAGGGGAATATTCTTTATCCATTGAGGTCTGGCAACATCTCAGTAGAGTCTTGAGTGTGCAAGTTGGCTTGTTTCCTTTTAAACATACAGTTAATTTTCTGACTTAATTTTAGGCCTGCTATTTGGGCTGTCAGCTATATCACAATGAACTTGAACATGATTAAACTTCACTTTTTTAATTGCAATGTATCCAAATAAAAACACTTCAAAGAATGGATTACGCATCAGATGGATATTAATGGAAGTAACACTAGAAAATGAAACACTAATTGAAGACAATAAGATTTAAGCTAACTTGCAAAGATTGCAGTCCTCCATAACACAGAAAAAGATTGTACAGTATATGGTAGTCACTACAAGGCAGAAATGTGCAAAATATTAAACAACAGCTTGTATGCCAAATCACAAGATTGTAGGTTCCAATGTACAACTCCTTGATAAAGTAAAAGTGCAATCTTAGTTGGAAAAACTCCAGACCACTGCATGTAACACTGCTGCTTACTCAAACGCCTCACTGGATCTCAACAATTGCACAGTGGGATTCAGAGCTCATTCAGTAGAGTGTAACAAAAAATCATGAAACTAGCCCAAGGACTTAGACTATCACACAAGAAGCATAAAGTCCACATGTAGAATTTGGAAGGGTGTGAGCAAAAATTGATTATGAGGCACTTGTTGAAAGAATGCCAAAAGGATCTCATCCTGTTGTAAAAAGCTGTAGCTGAAACTTTACTGTATCATGCAGCAGAAAATATAACATTGATATAAAGAGGGTAAATTCTGAAATGGTAAGATGGCAACACTGGTCATACAGTTACTGGAAGGAGATAGCTATGCTGTAGGTAGATTTAGGGGCACCAGAAAAGATTCAACCTTGTATGCCCAAGTCCAGGATTTCACTTTTACAGATATAGGTTCATATGTTAATACTAGGCTGCTGATCCAAAGGCCCATTAGTAGCCTAACCACAATAATCCATAATACACATACTCATTGAAATGACTAGCATCTCACTACCTTTTAATGAGGGCTTAACAGGACCAGACCTAGAGTTTATTTATGATTTTCCATCCATTCATTCAGGTTGTGTGTGTGTGTGTGTGTGTGTGTGTGTGTGTGTGTGTGTGTGTGTGTGTGTGTGTGTGTGTGTGTGTGTGTATGTGTGTGTATGTCTTGCCAGCAGGTCATATGTTTATGTGTCAGTGGAAGTTAAGATCTTTTCAGTGGGTGTTATTAGCCTTGCAGATGTGCAGGAGGTTGTTGTAGACTGAATACTTCGAGGCCTGTAGGCTACACAGAGATCATCGCTCAAGAGACTGTAAAAAACAGAAAAATGAGAGAGCACTTTAAGGTGGGTCTATGTAGCTCAAAGAAGTCATGCCCTTGATTATTTTAGTGAGGAAATGCTGCAGTCTCTCAAGCTGGCTCATATGCTTAGACAACTACATACCAAAGGGGCCATTATACTCTATTATGGGCCTGATGACAGAAGAAAGGGAAGGATAATAACTTCTTTAGATCTGGAAGAAATATCGAACTGCGGTGGTGGAGCTGCGGTAGCATTGTCGCCTCACAGTAAGACGTTGTCCTGTTCGATTCTCAGCTAGAGCATCTTCTGTGTGGAGACATGCGTGAATGGGCGTATCTTTGTTGAAGGTTGTGCATCAGGGCCGGCAACTCAGCACGTAAAAATCTACTGCCAATCATTAGCGAACCAGAGTTCCGCTGTGGCGACCCCTAACCAGGAAAAGCCGAAAGATGCAACAGATCTGGAAGAAATATCCCTGGTGACTAGTCTAGATAGGTAAAATGCTTTTAAACTAACAATTTTTACATGGTGATCAAAGGATAATTTGTTGCCAATGAAAGTGCCCAGGTCCCTAATGACTAAGTCAACTTTCAAAGGAGTGTTGTCTATATAGTAAGTGCATGGATGCTAGCTTTGACAAAAGATGCAATGCTGCATTTCTTGGGGTCTATATCACTTCAGGAACCGTCACTTCAACAAACGCCATTTCATTGGAAATGACGTTCATCGAATTCCCCACATGTGGGGAGCTGTGCCCCCCACTAATTATATAGATCAACTCCAAGATCGCACTACAGTGGGGAAAGGGCAAAATTCCTGATCCTCACTGTACTGCGATCTCAGTATGAACAGCTCGATGAATGGCATGTTCAATATAATGGCATTGAAAATGCCATTCAATGAGCTGATTTTTCGCTGAACTGATAGGGACACCATTTCTTGACATTTAGTTTTAGGCCGTGGTCCAGTTACCACTTATTCCTGTGTGTGTTAGTCCCTGCTGTAGAGTCAAGAAGTCAGATTGACAGTTAATGTCATCTCCAAGTTTGGAGTCATCTGAAAACATTGTCAGCCATAGGTCAGTGATATCAGTCTTGACATCAGAGAAGTGAATACAAAACAGAGATGGTCCTAGGAATGATCCCTGCAGACACTACTGGCAACTATTATTTTTGAAGAGAGTGTGCTTCCCAAAATAATAGATTAGGTTCTGTATATTACCAATTTGCTATCAAGTGAGTAACACAGGGTTTTACATTTTGATTGATTAGCTTATTGATAATAGTAGAATGTCAGATGGTATCAAAGGCCTTGGCTAGGTCCAGGTAGCAATGTGAACTGATTTTCTTGAGTCTAATGCATCAGTAACTTATTATTAGCATGAGATCATTCCAGAAATGAAAGTATACCAAACATATTGGAAATTCACACCAGTACGCATAAGAAAAATTTGGCTGCCGTCACACAACTTATTGCCATAACAATGGCAGTTATATAGTTGGTAGCCAATTAATTTACATTAAATCTAAAGTGAGTGGTGGTGAGAGACATAGTTGCAGGGCATAATCATGGATAAGAGATGGTTCACAATAGATAATGTGCTGTTCATTGCCCAAAGCCATTAAAATGAACAGTACAAAACACATTTATGAATTAAACTCTTCTAACCATCTCCATCCTGCAATACACTGTGCCAGCCAGCCATACCGAGACTGATGCTACACACCAGTACATACCCATTAAGCTGGCTTCAGATTGGCTTAAAAGGACAGATGCTTTTAGGTTAGTAGAGAAGGTCTGAGCAGAATTCAGTAACAGAAAATATGCAAAACAAAACAAACTGGTTTGCATAGCTATGAAGACTGTGCAGGCAGAAAAGGCCCTTATGTCCTATAGCTGCTATTTAATGAACACCTGACTACTGATAATTGAGATGCAGCAATACTAAAATATATGAAATATGCAATGCACAGTGCAATATGCCTTACCTCCTTTCTCAACTGAAAGCAATGTGAAGCCTATTTGTAATGTAAGCCTTACTCTCCAGTACCACTATGTCTCTAGTAACTAAGAGCACTGAGGTACACTAAGGCAACCAACCAAGACAGGGATATAGCCACAAGTAAAGCTGGATTAAACTTCTAAATAGTTCTACCTATAAACCACAAGACAGCAACTAGTAGGCACTCATTGGTACACACATTTGTACAAAGGACATAGCTCCATTTGTAATTGCAGCTGGACTGCAACTAACTATAAAATTGTTTAGCCAAGGCTATAACCTCGGGCAGCCTGCTAGAATAAAAGCACTGTGATGAGAGGATTAAATGTGAGATAGGGATTCCAACAGCAGAAGTAGAACACTAATTTAAGGCAGCAAGAACTAAACTATCTTGCAAGTCTTCAGTGAGCCATAACATAGTCAGTGGTCATTTAGCATGTAGTAGTCAGCATGAGGCAACTCTCTGCAAAATTAAAAACCTTTAGCCTGGCAAACTGTAAATCTATTGGCAACAAATGAAAATTCTGTAGGCTATCCAGTATGGTCCAGTAGTAAAATGAAGATGTAGTGTTAGCCAAAAAAAATGACATTGCAGCATATTCCAGTATATAGTGATCAAAATGTACAAATTGCTTGAGGGGCTGACTCAGAAAATAACACAGAGACTAAGACTCAAGTTTATAGGTTATAACCAAAAAAAAAAGCATAAAGCTGGTAAGGCCTTGTAACATTAGCAGAAATGCACACTCTGCATACACAGTTTGGAAGGGATGTAGCTAAAACTGATGACAGCAGCACATGAAGACAATGTAAGAGTACTACTAGTACTGCTAGCCACATAAAAGAGTACTACTAGCCATGTAAAGTACTACTAGCCACATAAAAGAGTACTACTATCCACGTAATTTGTTCGAAAGACATGCGTGCGTAAATGGGCGTGCCTTCGTTGAAGGTTGGGCGTCGAGCTGGCACCTCGGCGTTTCATAAAAATCTACTGCCAATCATTAGCGGACCAGAGTTCCACTGTGGCAACCCCTTACCAGGAAAAGCTGAAAGACAAACAACAACTATCCATGTAATGTACTACTAGCCATGCAATGTATTACTAGCCATATAAAAGAGTACTACTAGCCATGTACGGTACTACTAGCCATATGAAAGAGTACTACTAGCCATGTAAGGTACTACTAGACATGTAATGTATCAGCCATATGAAAGAGTACTACTAGCCATGTAATGTACTACTAGTCATGTAAGAGTACTAGTAGCCATATAAGGCACCACTAGCCACATAATGTACTACTAGCCACATAAACGAGTACTACTAGCCATATAAGGTACTACTAGCCATGTAATGTACTACTAGGCACATAAAAGAGTATTACTAGTCATGTAAGGTTCTACTAGGTGCATAAAAGAGTACTACTAGTCATGTAAAACAAATTAATGTCCAAAAGTGAATCATTCTGTCCTGCACTGTTCATATAAAGACAGTAAGTGTTAAATTCTGGGATGGCAAGTAACTGTGTGAAACCATCTACATTACAGTTTTACAGACAGTTTCTTAGACTTAGACTAGGGCCCACCATTTGTTTTACTTCACTGTGATTTAAAATACTGTCAGACTTCATGTAGTGGCAAAACAGGTCACATACGTCAATGCACCTGTTAGTCCTCAGGTCCTAAAGCAAACAGCCAGAAAGTGCACATACTCTATAATATGTAACAGTTTACCCAGGCTGTTATTTAGTGCACGTTGTCTATTATTGCTTGCACTGAGACTGATCCATACAGTGAGGTAACTATGGACTGCAACCAGTCCAGATAACCATATAATTATTTTGAGAGCTTGCTTCATTGCTGAAATATGCCCAGTTTGGCATGTTCTTCATCAGAAGATTGTATAGCATATCTGAATGCATGTGTAGATGTCAGCTGCATTAGAATTTTACATTTTTTATTTTATTTTTAAAGCAGAGCTAATTCCTGGAAGCAAGTTTGCTTATTAACAGATAATTTCTTTATTTCTAAAAGGTATTTTAAGATCCTGTAGGTGATTAATTGTATCTGTGCCTAAATAACAACAGAAAAAAAGAACTCATGTCATGGTTAGCAAAGCAAGGTTTGCAAGGTGAGAGTCTGACACCAAAATACATTTTTCTTGATACTATATAGTTTTCTTCTCACTGGCCTCTAGCTTCCATATGCCTGCCCAAACTGCTTTGCCATCTTATGATGGAGTCATCTGATGAACTTGACAGCCATAAGACTCTGCTCAACAAACCCTTCCCAAATTCTAAATCATAACCATTGCTTTGACCTATGACACTGCCCCAGTCCAGCAGGTTCCCAAAAAAGGGGGCGAATTCTTAAAGGAACTTCCAAACTAGAAGATTCAGAATTATTGAGCTCTGATTTAGAATCAGTGGGGTATTCATTTTTTTTTTCATTCTTACAAATGTTTGGAATGAACATACAAACTGCTCATCTGTTAAATAAGTGCAAACACAAACATGCAAACTGGAAATGTATTATTGCTTTCCACAATAAAGTAGATTTCAGTCTGCAAGGAAAGATATTGCATGCAGCAGAGCAGGCTAAGAGTATGAAATTGGTACTGTTGACAGAAGGATTTACATAATATGAAAACATATCCATTTTGTTTTTATGGTTTTATAACTTCTGTGTGCGTACAATAAAATGTACTAAATTATTTGTGAGATCATAACATGAAGTCCTGGTTGGGGGTGGTTGAGTTTGTAGCACATATTTGTTACGTTATGGCACCCTCTTGTGCTCTCTGTTCAGATTGCATAATAAAGCCTTTGAAGCACATTAATAAAGGTACTTTTGTCCTTTTTTACCAACATATATTTATTTATTTATTCATTGCATTTGTTTACCGGGAAAGTTCACTGGGCCTAAAAGACCCCATTTTCAGTGGAGTCCTGGAGAAAAAGGTCTGACAAGAACATAGATACAGAAAATATTAAACATTAATTGGTACAAAAGTAGATACAGTGTTACACATAGTGATTACAGTAATATATACAGAATATATACATAAAAGCAGGAATTTTGTTAGTTGCTAGATGAATTCAATCAGAGAGTTATAAACAGAGATATATTAATTAGCATTATTGTACCGGTATCAACAAGTGATAAAAAATAATAATTATGGAGAAATAACATAATTGTTATCCACCATCCCTGTATCCACAATAAGACATAAGGAGTATCTGTCAGCCATACCTCTCAATTGTTATGATTTAGGCACAGCACTGAGATTCTGACCCTGAAATTGATTGTTGTTCCTCTGAGATTTACTGATGTTCCTGGTAATGTCAGCCCTGTTTATGGATACGTACCATGATAAATAAATAAACTAAACCCATCCTTATCACTAAACTATTTAGGGTGTAGTGTATAAAAAACTTCTTTTGTAAAAAACTAAGAATGTTCCCTCTTTCTATCTTCTATGATTTTTAAAGGATAGTGCTATGATTTGTAATGCTGAGAGATCAAGAGGTTTACTACCAACTTTCACTTATTCAATAATTTAGGTTCTCAAAAAAAAAAAAAACATAAAAAAAAGAAACTACCCAATGCAGTTTTAAAATATATATTTGTAATAGTTCCTGATAAGTGCTACACAAAGATTATAAAGCTTAATACAGTAATTCCAGTGCATTTTCTACATCCAGTCTCACATCTGATGACATCACATTTTGCCCATTTGTCACTCACTGTATCACGCATCTTGGTAAAGAAAAGTTGACAGATATGACAGTGAATCACGTGTAATGCACAGTATGATGAAAAGGGTGCAGCCCTCCAAAATAAGTCTGCATATGAACAAGACCACAAAATGTACGAAGATGAAACAACTTATAATGATCACAGCTTAAGCTTGTCTGGACAGGCAAACATTTCAGACCCATATAAAATATTTGGAATTAGTTTATTGGTGATGTTGGATGATTCCTAGCTATGACTCTCCCTAAATATTTTTATTATATTACATGGTGGTAATTAAAAAGAATGAACTCTAGTGACTAAACTACTCAATCCTCAGGTCTTCAGAATGCCACTGAGCCAAAATCAATACTCTAATCACAATTTTGTCACAAAAACAGGAATATACTTCAAAAATGTATAGAAACAGGAAGCTTTTCTACTAGTGCATTAAACAGTCCATATCATAGGTTCATAGGTTTATAGGTTTGTACTAGGCTAACAGCCCTGGAGCCTATATAAGCCTAGCCCAAGAAGATAGCTTCTCACAATGGAGGCAAGATAATGCTCTTGTCTGACAGTTCTTGGCCTTCCATTTCATTTCTCAGTTGGCTGCCTTTTGTGAGGAGTCTGCACAGTTTCCCTCTATCTGCATGGGTTTTACTGGCTGTTCAAGCTTCCTCCCACATGCCAAGATATGCCATAGGTGAATTAGTGGTAATCTAACTTGCCATAGGTATGCATGCCATGTTACAATAAGTGTATCCGCACATGTGTGTGTGTGTGTGTGTGTGTGTGTGTGTGTGTGTGTGTGTGTGTGTGTGTGTGTGAGTGTGTGTGTATAAATTCCACAATGAAATACATTTGTCGTCTGCTGCTTACTGAATACTAGAACTAACCCCAGCAACCATGAGTTGGTTTATTTATTTATTTATATGTTGCTTTTGTTTACTGGGGAAGCCTGACTTGAGGACAGGTCCCATTTTCAGGGGAGGCCCAAGGAGAAATGCTCTATTTTACAGAATGAGTAGAAGCAGTTAGGCAAGATTCACATAATAAATCTACATTCATACATAGAATAGTAATGATATGACAGGTAATGAAAACATGACAGTTAAAACAAGAATACAGCAAAATGTTAGTTAATATCAAGTTTATGAGTCTAGTTAAATGGAAAATAGATACTGAGTGGGAGACAGTGAAGTAATTATAGGATGAAGATGTTACAAATCCTGAAGGAGTATTGATGTGGTCCAGATAAAAGGGAGATAGAGACAGTAGTGCAGAGGGGTAGATGACAGATAGTTAGAGACTGTGAAGAAGTAGTTGTATTATTGCCAGTTGCATTAAAGAGTGGTGACAGTAAGGGCTTGGGGACTATCCAGGAACATCACATGTACGGAGCTGGCAACTGAGTAGGTAGGACTTTAGTTGAATTTTAAACGATTTTATGGAGTGTTCTTGTCATATTTCTAGTGGAATGGATTTCTAGGATTTAGGAGGTGGTGGGAGCGTAGTGATTTTCCAGCACAATTGTTGGGTTTGGATAAATGCAATATGTATTTGTCCTAGTATTTGTCCTATGAATGTAGTGGCCTGGAAGGGTTATATATTTTCCCCTTTTTTAATTTCTCCAAATATTTTGGGTTTCTAATGCCATGACAGGAATGGACCCCATTCCTAAGTCAAAGTATGATTATAGTTCATGAAATTAGTATTGCTTCAATCTTTGATGTCAGCCAGAAAAGTGCTCTTTGCAGCACCCGCAATGTGCCCAGTAATGACTCCTTCTGCAATTCGTATTGCGTTACATGTATTGGTAACATATCCAATTATGATTGTAGATTCTTTTTTAAGATCTGTTGCTCCTACTACTATTGGAACTGTATCGGTATCCTTCTTCCACATTGCCCTCATTTCTGCCTGTAAATCCTGATATTTTATGACTTTGTGACTCTATGTATGCAAGACACTATGGTCACTGGGTGTACTGATTTCAATGATCAATGCTACTTTTGTCTTCTTTTCATGGATCACTATATCTGGTTTTCTCGCATCTATTTTTTAAACTGTTGGTAATGGGTTATCTCATGTGACATAGACTTTATCATTTTCTGTGATGCTTTGTGGCTCATGTTTCCAGTGTTTTTCA
>NC_056741.1:1286741686-1286764186 GCF_019279795.1 Protopterus annectens | reverse complement strand
CAAATGACATATATTTCTTTACAAAATTCCAGCTAGCTGGGCAGGCATATGTTACACATCTGCTGCCTTACTTCTCCTGGCATAGCTGGCAATACCTCACATTGTCAGCACACACACACACACACACACACACACACACACACACACACACACACATCCATAGATGCATCTCAAATTCATAATTAGTTACTGCTTTGACAATTGTATTCTGTTTATCTATAACATTAACAACATAGTCAAGAATGCAGTTCTTATTGTCTTTGTATTTCTAGTGCCCCACTCCTTTTTTATTATTTTAAATGCATTTAATTTGTGGAGGGGGGTCTCTCCATTTCTTTTACTACTGTATGCAGCAACAAAGCATCCTGCAGCCATCCCATCAGCAAGGTCTGTCTGCCCCCGTCTCATTGTCCACAGCAGCAGGGCCACCATCACCACTGCTGCCACGACCAGTGGAAGCATCCAGCACATCTGGGTCTTACCCTGCCACAGCTGCCTCCAAGCCTCCCGCCCTACCTCCACCACCAGTATCATGCAGCCCTGCACCAGTATGAGTGGAGCTGACACCTTTGTTACTCGTTGACAGCTGGCAGAGTTTGTGGCCTCCAAAGACTTGTTGTATAATGTCCTGCCCAGTTTTGAGCCAGGACCCAGTACTGACAGTAATCAGGCTGACTAATAATCTCCCACTGAACTGCATCTGACAAAGACTACATCTACAAGCACCCAGTCTTAATCATCCAAACTGGTGTTCACCTCCTTTTTGTGTCCATGCCTATCCCTGTTTATTTTACAGCCTTCACTTCACAACTGTCTTCTCTCTGTTTGACTGATGTCTCCTTCACCATTGTGTACCCTCTTCATCACTGTATTACCCCTCACCCTGTCAGTCATGCCTGTCTTTCCATGCTAGCTAACCCACTCCTATTGCCTTCTTTGTATTTCCCTTATTTCCTTCCCAAACATTTCCTTCTCTTAAAAAAGGGCATCTGTGATCAAAACAGTATACCCTCTACCTCACTTTTTATTTGGTCACCTTCTGGTCTGTCTAGTTTGCTTCTCTTTTCATCTCTTTCTGATACTTTCATTTCCAACATTTAAGTTGGTCAAAAGATAGATAAGCAAACCACAAACATGCCCAAAACAACTTCTAAATCACTTATTGTTTTGTAGTTGTAGTATGAGCGATGGGTTGTGCAGAGTACCATCGATGCCCATGTACAACCAGGATACGGAAATCCATTCAATATCATGTCCTAGATATACTGCCCTTGGCTACCATTAGTCACACAAATGAGCTGAATGACACTGAGCAGAAGGTGTCAAATTTGAAATGGGGTAAAGCTTACACCTTTAGTCTGACTACTTCTATTGCTCAGTTTGTTCATATTCTGATTTATAGAGTGTCAGTGCACTAGGTGAAGGGTTCTAATCCTGTCAGGGTTGTATGTTTTTCAGCTTCCATTCTGCAAACATGTAACAGTCCCCTGATGTACCTTTTCCGGACACCTTCAGTGCATCTGCTTCTATGGCTCAAATTGTTAATACAATGTTTGGTAGAATATTACTGAAGAGGGTAAAGGGTTCAAATCCCTTGAGGCCTGTCTTTTTCTGCTTCCATTCGGCAAATGTGTAATAATTCCCTAATATGTGCTTTCCTGACACCTTAGGAGATTAGGACTGGGTGTGATCCAGTGGGAGATTACTAGTCGCCCTGATTACTGTCACTTCTATGGCTCAACTTGTAAATACAATGTTTGGCAGAATACAACTGAAAACAGTAATATGTTCAAATCCTCTTAGGATTGGATAGTTATTTTTTTCATAGGCAAGTATTAAGCTAGCTGCCATTGAGGGACATTTTAAGCCAAGCTAATTTACCTTTTTATAGGTTCATAGGTTCATATAGCTGCGGTGGTGGTGCTGCGGTAGCATTGTCGCCTCACAGTTAGATGTTGCCCGTTCGATTCTCAGTTAGAGCATCTTCTGTGTGGCGACATACATGAATGGGCGTTCCTTCGTTGAAGGTTGTGCGTTAGGCCCAGCAAGCCAGTATGTAAAAATCTACTGCCAATCATTAGCGGACCGGAGTCCCGCTGTGGCGACCCCTAACCGGGAAAAGCCGAAAGACACAACAACAACATAGGTTCATAGGTTGGTACTGGGCTATCTGCCCAAAGGCATATATTAGCCCAGCCACGTTGTGCGGTATTCACCACCCCTTTAGTAGTTCTCTAGACCCTTGCACTAGCAGCTAGTACCCTTGGCCCCTATCTAGTAGTGCTGTTGCTGTGATCCTCGGTGTGAACTTTCTGTTACCCATCAACTCATCAAGTTTCCTCTTGAAGAGTGATAGTGAGGGGCTCTGTCTTATGTAGATCGGGACCCTGTTCCATAGTAAGGGAAGTCTCTGCGAAGGGAATCTATCCCTCCAGCATGTTCTATTCATTGTTGTGTTTTGGTTTATATCCCTAGAGCGTGTAGCTCGAGTGGATTTGGTTTTGCTAAGATGGAGCATGTTCAACAATTCTGGGTTGGACATGGCTCTGTACGTTAGACAGAGATTGCCTCTGAGAAGGCGGTATGCAACAGAGAACAGTCTTAACTTTTTCAATTGTGCTGCATAGGGCAACTGTTTGAGGCCAGTAATCCTCTTGGTTAGGTACCTCTGTGGTCTCTCCAGCTGCTGGAGATGTCTAGCCAGGTACATTCCAATTGGTGCATTGTACTCAATAATGGGTCTGATGAGGGAAGAGTAGAGGGGCACCATTACATCCTTAGATCTTGATGCAAACCCTTTCGTGATCAGATGGGTCACATAGAAGGATTTTCTAACCACTTTGGCAACATGATTATCAAAGGAAAGCTGACTATCTACTTGGGTCCCTAGATCCCTTATTTCTTCTTCAGATTTCAGGGGATTACCTCCTATGTTGTAGTTTGCGGGTACTCTGTTTTTTCCAAAGGGGATTATTACGCATTTGTTTGCATTTAGCTTGAGACCATGGCTTTAACACCATGCATCAGTCTCATTTAGGCCCTTCTGGAGGATCTCCATGTCGGCCAGAGACTCTTTTATGCTATATCTATTGTGCTCATATCCCCAGAATGGGTATTTCTGATACCACTTGACTTGCTGATGTGAAGTAAATCTATCAGTACTGTGTTAGAGGATGCCTTGTATGCCAGAAACAGTTAATCTCCTAGCAGTTTGTTAGGATACAGACTATAGTGACAGTGCTTTGAGTCAGTCCATATAGTACATTTTTCAGGCCTTGTATTCTTTCAGTAAGGTATCTCAGTGGGCATTCGAGTTGTTGCATGTGTCTGGACAGATACAGGACGTTTACATTATAGTACAGGAACACTGATAAAAATCTGGTGAGGTCATGACTGCTGTAGTTCTGTACATCATACTACTTTATTGTATTTCATCTATCCTGTTACAGCTTCACATTTTCTAAATTACAGTATTTTAGACTATGTGTGTGCAGGGACATTGGGAGGCATACTCACTGTACGCACTTCAGTACAGTGTTTATGTGGAGGGGTAGCACAAGGCGGGCACTAGGATCTAGGAGGAAAGCTAAAAAGGTGTCTTCTCCTTTAAGGAAAGCCATGCATGCAATGCACGCATGCTAACGCGGATGTAAACCTATGCTGCACTCTCGCACGCAATTTAAAATAGCCGTTCCATTTGAGACTGAGAAAGAAGGTAAGTAAGTAAAGAGTGTGTGTGTGTGTGTGTGTGTGTGTGTGTGTGTGTGTGTGTGTGTGTGTGTGTGTGTGTGTGTGTGTGCGCATATGTGGGCTTCAGGAAATAAAAGAGTGGGTTATGAGGAAAGGGGTTATTTTTATTGGGCAAGTGCACACTGGGAGATTTGAAGCTCTAGGAAAGAATGAAAATATGAGGTTATTAAATTCTTGTCCAATGAGAGGTTCAGGCAGATCTTGCATTACTGTAATAAAAAAAGGAAAGAATTCTGGGCATGGTTTTAACCAAAATGGATAGGGTCAGGGATGCACGGGTGAAGGAAAGTACAGTTGTGTACACTTACCATAAATATAGATGTTCGAGTGTATTCACTGTTGCAGTTCTAACCAATGGGTTAACCGGCTCCCGGTAGCCCTTGATCGGCCAGAATACCAAAGGTAAGTAAAAATGACTTTGCTGTCATCGGTTGTATAGGACGTCAGGGCGTCCAATACAAAAGTTGGCAGCCAACGTCACTTCCTCAGTCTTTCTTGCCATAACTGTCAGAAGCCCCCAGAAAACAAGGCTTAAACCAAAAATAGCCTGTACCTTAGGAAAAGAGAAAAGGGGGAAGGAGGGAGGGAAACCAGGACTGCAACAGTGAATACACTAGAACATCTACATTTATGGTAAGTGTACACAACTGTACTATGTTCATCGTGTTTCACTGCTGCAGTCCTAACCAATGGGTTGATTACTAAAGCCCAGAGAAAAGGGAGGAGGAACCACAGAATCAAGGATTGGAGATAATGCCCTGCAGAACAGCAGTGGCAAACCCTGCCCTGGCTCTAGAAAACAAAAGACAAATTATAATGCTTTGTGAAAGTGTGAATAGAAGACCATGTGGCAACCTCCAAAATGTCTTTAGTAGGGACACTCCTTAAAAAGGCTGCAGAAGCGGAAGCTGCTCTAGTTGGGTGGGTCCTAACCCCTTGAGGAGGAACCTTGCCATGAAAGGAATAACAAAAAGTAATACTATGAGCAATCCATTTAGAAATGGTTTGCTTAGAAACAGCCTTGCCCTGGGCTCCAGGGGCAAAGCTGACCAATAGCTGTGCTGATTTCTGAAGGTCTTTAGTCCTGTCCAGGTAAAACCTGAGTTGTCTATGCACATCAAGAGAATGTATGATCCTTTCACCTCTATTTTGAGGATTAGGAAAGAATGTAGGAAGATGTATGAACTGATTAAGAGTCAGGCTAGAAACACCTTAGGCATAAAGGAGGAATTGGTTCTCAGACAGACCCTAGCTGCATGGAAAATAAGAAAAGGCTCTGCAGCCATCAAAGCATGCAGCTCTGAAAACCTCCTAGCTGAAGTTATAGCCAAGAGGAAGGCAGTCTTCCACAAGGGAAACTTTAAATTTGCAGTGGCAGCTGGCTCAAAAGGAGGAAGAGTGAGCTTCTCTAGAACAAAATTAAGATCCCGGGCTAGAGTAGGGTCTCTTTCTGGTAGGTTTTAAGTTGCAAGCACCTCTGAGAAACATTTTCATCAGAGGATAAGAGAAAATGGGTTGTTCAAAAGAACAATGAGCAGAAATAGCTGAAGCATGGATCTTGATAGAGGAAAAAGAAAGTCTACCTTGAAGCAAATCAGCCAAGTATTCCAAGATCAAAGGAAGGGTTGGCTGAGAAGAAGATTCCCCTCTAGCTTGCATCCAAAGAGAGAATCTTTCCCATTTGCCAGCGTAGGACTTCCTAGTGCTAGGCCTCCTGGCCTAACGAAGTACGTCAACCACCTGCTGGGAAAGGGAAGAGGAAGACTGATTCATACAATAAGCCATGCTGTCAAATGGAGAGACTGAAGATGCGGATGCAGAATTTCTCCCCCTTCCTGAACCAAAAGATCTGGTTTCAGAGGAAGATGCCAAGGAGGAAATTGGGAGAGACTGTGAAGCAGTGGATACCAATGCTGCCTGGGCCAGTCTGGAGCTATGATAATGGTCCTTGGTCTTTCGTCCCTGATCTTCAACAAAACTCTGGGAAGAAGAGAAAGAGGAGGGAAGGCATAAACTGACAGTAGCGTCCAAGGAAAGACAGAGCATCCACTTTCCAGGCCTTGCTGTGATGCTGTCTGGTGCAAAAAAGTGATAGAAGGTGGTTGTCCAGGGAGGAGAAAAGATCCACCTGAGGAGTGCCCCAACACTGAATGTTGCTGTAAAAGACTGTTCTGTTCAGCTGCCACTTGTGAGGATCCAGGGTCTGTCTGCTCAACTGGCCTGCCAAAACATTGAGTCTCCCTGGAAGAAGCTAAGCTAGAAGATGCAGGCCCAATGATGCTGCTGTGGACCAAAGATTCATGCTCTGTCTGCACAGGGGGTAAGAATGAGTTCCTCCCTGTTTGTTGATGTACCACATGACTGTGGTGTTGTCTGTTCTGACAAGCAGAGTTCCTGGAGAAAGAAGATGCTTGAAAGCCAGTAAGGCCTGTTGAACTGCTATCACTTCCTTCAGGTTTATGTGCAAGTGCATCTGCTGGGCGTTCCAATGTCCCTGTATGCATCTGCCATCCAGGTGTGCTCCCCAGGTGTAGTCCGATGAGTCCGTGGTCAGAACTTGAATGGCAGGAGGTGGGCAAAAAGGCATGCCTTTGTTCTGTAGACAGGCTGTTGCCCACCATAGAAACTCTGACAGCAGACATGAAAGCAGAGGAATCATCACATCCAGGTCCTGTGTGTGTTGACACCAAGTGTTCTTGAGGTACCACTGCAATTTCCTCATATGCAGTTTTGCATATGGAATCATGAGAATGCAAGAGGCTATGAATCCCAGAGATTGCAGAGAGAGTTGTCTGCTTCTCCTGGGTGAGATATATCATCTGGGCGGCTGTGTTCAGACTCGCTCCCCATAGCCGGCCTTAGGCATAGGCCAACTAGGCGGCTGCCTAGGGCACCACTTTAGCAGGAGCGCTTTTCCAGTATTTATTTGGTGTAGGTGGACCAGGATGGGGGCACCTGGGTGGTGTGGGGGGGGGGCACCGTGGAGCCCTTCTGCCTAGGGCACCAGCTGACCTAAGGCCGCTGTCGCTCCTAGGAATGTTATCTCTTTGGATGGCACCATTTTTGATTTTTCCACTTTGAGAGTGTAACCCAGGGAAGAGAGAAGAGTCATTACAAATTCTAGATCCTTTAACAGCTGTTCCTGAGAATTTGCTTGAATTAGACAGTTGTCCAAGTATGGATAAATCTGAATTTTCTTTTGCCTGCAAAAAGCAATGACTGGAGCCCGGCACTTTGTAAAAACTCTGGGAGCAGTAGATAAGCCAAACGACAGCACAGAGAATTGATAATGTTGCTTGCCCACCCTGAAATGAAGGTATCGCCTGCAACTGTCCCTGAATTTGCGCAAAGTTGCTCATAGAGCAGCATCGGGCAGCGGCGGTTAATCAAGTTTAAACTATTTCTGGCTCCGCAAAGTCTGCTCTTCAATTTTTCCCTTAGAACTGCTCTACTTGCAATCTAAACAGTCTATTCTCTATCTGAAAAGCCCAGCACTTGCTCCTAAAGCATTTTTATACAGATAAAGCACTCTTAAACAAAAAGAAAGTACTTCATTCACCTAAATCCCCTTGAGTACCCATTTCCCTATAGGTCCTTTCTGACTCAGTTACACAGCAATCCTTTACACTATTCTAGCATGTCGAAGGGTCAGTTGCTGGCGTCCACTCCTGTTCAGCTGGTGAATCTGGGAATCTTGAGGCAATGTTACAATTACCTCATGTACACAGACAACCCTCTCCTCCTCCCAACAAATACAAATATATGTGAGAGATGTAACTATATAGCCAAACTGGAGGCTGAGCTCTCTCAACTCAGTACTGGCAAAACCAGTCAGGAGGAGAAGGTAACCACGCACACCACAAACCCAGTCTCACATAGACCTATCACAACTGCAAACCAAACACATAAACACACAAAAACATACTGGGAGGCTCTGATTAAAAATCTACCAAAACAACAGAGGCCTCCAAAGCAGACACCCAAGCGACCACTACCTCAAGACATAGCACATGCAACACATAGTTCACAAAGTCAGTGTGCTAAACAGTCACAGCCCTTAAGGCCAAACAACATGCCAGATACACTTGTAATAGGTGACTCCATAGTCAGACACACTGACATCCCGCTCACCAGACTGAACAAGGAAAAGGTTACAGTAAGCTGCCTGTCGGGCGTTAGAATCCGCCACATAACACAAGCACTCAGGTCACTCCAAAGCAAGTACAAATATGACTCAGTCATTGTCCATGCCGGTGTGAATGACCTGAGACATACCTCCCTGGACTACATGAAAAGAGACATAGAGGAGCTCTCTGATTATGTAGCCCAGGCCAGTATGACCCTGACCCTGAGCAGCATCTTACCCTCACCAAGAATGATGCCACAGTACAAAGACAAAATGATCAGCTTTAACAATTGGCTTAATTACTGGTGTCATTCTAAGGGGATCCAATGTCTGTCTGCTTGGGATGACATGCTTGACAAGCCACGCTGCTTCGCAAGGGATGGCTTGCACCTGTCACCCCTGGGCTTCCAGATATTGGCCAAGGCTCTTGCCACCCCATAGTGCCTTTTTAGGCAAGGCTCAAAAGACAAACCCACCTCCCTAGAAAACACAAGTGAAAAAAAACTAAGGGTAATGCTGCTCAATGCCAGAAGTCTAAACCTCAAGATGTACGCTCTCGAAGCCCTCCTCAGTATGGAGAACATCGATGTCTGTGCAGTGACTGAAACCTGGTTCAAGGCTCCTGAGCGCACCCCAGCACTACTAGGTTTTACCTCATATCATGCTTTCTGGCCCAAAAACTTGGACCGAACCACAAAAGGAGGGGGAGTATCCATATTCATCAAAGATACCCACACCTCCAGGTTAGTGGCAATGCACGAAGCATCGGAGACTATCCAGGTGCAACTAACCATAGGCAAAACTGCCCTACAGCATGCTACAGACTACCCTCTCAAACTCAGGAACCCCACTCAGCCTTCCTGAAGACACTGGAGAGTATGAATGTCTCTCCAAATACCATCATATTGGGAGACTTCAACTACCCAAACATAGACTGGGAACATTACTCAAGCCCCAACACCCTAGCCCAAAGGTTCCTAGAATTCATAAACTCAAATGCGATGGAACAACTAGTCACCACTCCCACAAGAGGACATAATATACTAGACCTGATCATCACAAACATGGGGACAAAATGCTCCACACCAGAAGTATACCCCTCATTGGTGAGATCAGACCATAAATTAATCTCACTGGAAATCCACATCCCGCCCCCACCCCCTGCACAAAAGACCACAGTGAAGAACTTCTCAAAAGCCGAAAAACGAATCCCAAAAAGCCACACAAACTGGTGAAAACTTCTCAAAAGCCGACTTTACACTTCTTAAGACTGAAGTGGTATCCTTCAAGGCCCCTGGGCCAATGGAAACCACAACCCACACCGCTGAATCTTTTATAAATGCCTTCTACGGGCACCTTCAAGAATGCATGGATCATGCAATCCCTAATAAAACCAAGACCCATTCCCCCAAAGGCAGGCGCCCTGTCTGGTGGACCCCAGCCATTAACAAACTTTACAACAGGAGGAGGAAGCTACTACATGACAGAGCAAAATCCCTAAAAGGGAAGGCATCTCTGATCAGTACTAGCAAAAAACTACGATCACTCATAAAATCATCCAAGGCCAACTTTGAGAGAAAAATCGCTCAAGACACAAAAGACAATCACAAGGCCTTCTTTAGCTATGTTAGAAACCTGGGTGGAAACTCCCAGATATGCTCAGAGTTAGTCCAAAATTACACAAAATACACTGAACCCACAGACATTGCCAACATTCTGGCAGACAGGTTCAGTGCAAATTTCTCCGCCCCCTCCCCCCCAAAAGGAGAAATATCTATCCCAGCAGAGTGTAGCCTCCCTAACATCTCAGATGTCCAGGTGAGAGCCGCCCTCGTCAAAGCTAAAAACACAGCATCAATGGGACCGGACAGTGTCCCGGGCTGTGTGTTACATGAACTCCAAGAGGAACTAAACCCGCACATAAGGCTACTGTTTAATCTTAGCCTTACTACAGGATACGTACCCAAAGAGTGACGTACAGCAACAGTGGTCCCACTCCACAAAGGCGGTGCTTCTACGGACCCTGGAAATTACCGCCCCATAAGCTTGACGAGCCTGGTCTGCAAAGCTATGGAAAGGATCATTATGGAACTCGTATACAAAGACAATGGGGACATACAGACATTGGATCCTACCCAATTTGGCTTTGTCAAGGGCAGATCCTACCTTTTGAACTTGGTCAACTTTTTTGAAACAGTCACTAAGGCCATTGATGAGGGTAAGGCAGTTCACACAGCCTACCTTAACCTTGCAAAAGCCTTCGACACAATACCCCACTCGGGCATCATAGACAAACTCACCAGCTTAAATGTAAACCCATATGTCACAAGATGGGTTGCAAAGTAGCTCAAGGACAGAACCCACAAGGTCAGAATTGCTGGAGCCATGTCAGACTCTAAGCCAGTCACAAGCGGTGTCCCACAGGGCTCAGTCCTGGGACCCCTCTTGTTCGGCATTTATTTTTCCGAGGTGCAAGCAAACATAGGAGGATTGTGGCTGAGAAAGTTCACAGATGACTGCAAACTGGGCGCCATAATTGATACTCCAGCAGGCACAAGCATCCTTCAGAGAGGCCTCATAGAAACGGATAATTGGTGCCAGAGCCATGGCCTTAAACTGAACGCCAAAAAATGTATAGTCATACCCTTTGGGAAAAACAAGGTGCCCACAAATTACCACATAGGTGGTAATCCATTAAGTATGGAAGAGGTAATCAGGGACCTAGGGACTCAAGTTGACAGTAACCTCTCATAGGTTCATAGGTTTATACTAGGCTATCTGCCCTAAGGCATTTATAAGCCTAGCCCAGAGTTTTTGTGGCTTACGCCACCCCTTATGTTAAAAAATACTGTGCCCATTAGTTTGTTGTGCCTCTGTCCAGCAGTGACACAGAGATGATTCCCGGGGTAAACCTACAATCTCCCGTCCACCGGTCAAGATTTCTCTTGAACAGAGCCAGCGAGGTGCTCTGCCTCACATGGACCGGGATTTTATTCCACAACATAGGGAGTCTCTGGGTGACAAATCTACCCCTCCAGCATGTCCTATTTATATCCGTGCTAAGGTTTAAGTCGCTTGCTCTAGTGGATCTGGTAGATTTGGATTTTTTGAGGTGGAGCATGTCCATTAATTCCGGGTTGGACATGGCCTTGTCACCTCTGAGCAGAAGGTATGCGACTGAATAGAGCTGGAGTTTCTTCAGTCTGGCAGCATATGACAGATTTTGGAGTCCCTTTATCCTTTTGGTGAGGAACTTTTGGGGTCTCTCCAATTGCTGCAGGTGTCGGGTGAGATACATCCTGAATGGGGCATTGTACTCGATCATTGGTCTAATAAGTGAAGAGTACAGGGGAACAATGACCTCACTTGATCTGGATGTGAATCCCTTCATGATCAGGTGGGCAATGTAGAAGGTTTTTCTAACCACTTTAGCAATGTGAGTGTCAAAAGAAAGGCCACTGTCAACCTGGGTCCCCAGGTCCCTGATAACCTCTTCTGTGCTTAGTGGATTGCCACCTATATGGTAGCTTGGGGTTACCTTGTTTTTCCCGAAGGGTATGACTATACATTTTTTGGCATTTAACTTCAGGTTATGGCTATGGCACCAGCTATCAGTTTCCGTGAGACCCCTCTGAAGGATATCTGTGTCCGATGTACTTTCCACTATGGCTCCCAGTTTGCAGTCATCTGCAAACTTTGTCAGCCATAGTCCTCCTATGTTAGCCTGTACTTCTGAGAAGTAGATGCCGAACAACAGGGGGCCAAGGACTGAGCCCTGTGGGACACCACTTGTGACCGGCTTGGAGTCTGACATGGCGCCAGCTACTCTAACCCTGTGGGTTCTGTCCTTTAGCCAGTTTGCAACCCATCTTGTGACATATGGGTTTACATTTAAGCTGGTAAGTTTCTCTATAATACCCGAGTGAGGTATTGTGTCGAAAGCTTTTGCAAGGTCAAGGTAGGCTGTATGGACTGCCTTTCCCTCATCAATGGCCTTGGTGACTGTTTTGAAGAAGTCGACCAAGTTCAAAAGGCATGATCTGCCCTTGACAAAGCCAAACTGGGTCGGGTCCAATGTCTGTAAGTCCCCTATGTCTTTGTTTATGAGTTCCATTATGATCCTCTCCATAGCTTTGCAGACCAGGCTTGTTAAGCTTATGGGGCGGTAATTACCAGGGTCCGTAGAGGCACCGCCTTTGTGGAGTGGGACCACAGTTGCCGTACGCCACTCCTTGGGCACGTATCCTGTGGTAAGGCTAAGATTAAACAACTGCCTTATGTGCGGGTTTAGTTCCTCATTGAGTTTGTGTAGCACACAGCCGGGGACACCATCCGGTCCCATTGATGCTGTGTTTTTAGCTTTAGAGAGAGCAGCTTTCACCTGTGCATTGGAGATGTCTGGGAGGCTGCACTCCGCTGGGATAGTTATCTCTCCTTTGGGGGGGGGGTGAAGTTTGCACTGAACCTGTCTGCCAGTATGTTGGCAATGTCTGTGGGTTCAGTGATTTTTGTATCATTTTGGACTAATTCTGAGCATATCTGGGAGTTTCCACCCAGGTTTCTAACATAGCTGAAGAAGGCCTTATGATTGTCTTTTGAATCTATGGCAATTTTTCTCTCAAAGTTGGCCTTGGATGATTTTATGAGTGCTCGTATTTTTTACTAATAATGATCAAAGGTGTCTTCGCCTTTATCGATCTTGCTCTATCATGTAACAGCTTTCTCCTCTTATTGTAAAGTTTGTTTATGGCTGGGGTCCACCAGACTGGACGTTTGCCCTTGGTGGAAAGAGTCTTGGTTTTATTAGGGATTGCCTGATCCATGCAGTCCTGGAGGTGTTCGTAGAAGGCATTTGTAAGGGCTTCTGCAGCTTGGGTTGTGGTTTCCACTGGCTCGGGGGTCTTGAAGGATACCACACCAGTCTTGAGTAGTGTGAAGTTTGCTTTAGAGAAGTTCTTCACTGTGGTCTTTTTTGTTTGGGGTGGGGGCAGGATGTGGATATCCAGTGAGATTAGTTTATGATCTGATCTCACCAATGAGGGATATACTTCCGGTGTGGAGCATTTTGTCCCCATGTTTGTGATGATGAGATCTAGTATATTTTCTCCTCTTGTGGGAACGGTGACTAGTTGTTCCATGGCATTTGAATTTATGAACTCCAGGAACCTTTGGGCTAGAAAGTTTGGGCTTTAGTAATGTTCCCAGTCTATATTCGGGTAGTTGAAGTCACCCAATATAATGGTGTTTGGAGATACTTTTATACCCTCCAGTGTCTTCAGGAAGGCTGTGTGGGGTTCCTGAGTTTGAGAGGGTGGCCTGTAGCATGCTACAAATTGTAGAGCAGTTTTGCCTATGGTTAATTGCACCTGGATGGTTTCCGATGCTTGCGCGTTGCCACCAACCTGGAGGTGTGGGTATCCTTGATGAATATGGATACACCCCCTCCTTTTGTGGTGTGGTCCGGGTTTTGGGGCCGGAACGCATGATATGAGGTAAAACCTGATAGTGCCAGGGTGCTCTCAGGAGCCTTGAACCAGGTTTCAGTCACAGCACAGACATCGGTGTTCTCCATACTGAGAAGGGCCTCGAGTGCGTGCATTTTGAGATTTAGACTTCTGGCATTGAGCAGCATTACCCTTAGTTTCTTCCCATTTTTGTTTTCTAGGGTGGTAGGTTTAGAATTTGAGCCTTGCCTTAAAAAGGCACTATGGGGGTGGCAAGAGCCTTAGCCAATATCCGGAATCCCAGGGGTGACAGGTGCAAGCTGTCCCTTGCGAAGCAGCGTGGCTCGTCAAGCATGTCATCCCAGGCAGACAGACACTGGATCCCCTTTGAATGACACCAGAAATTAAGCCAATTGTTAAAGCTGATCATCTTGTCTCTATGTTGTGGCATCATTTGACACTCATATTGCCAAGGTGGTTAGGAAGACCTTCTATATTGCCCACCTTATCATGAAGGGATTCACATCTAGATCAAGAGAGGTCATTGTGCCCCTGTACTCTTCTCTTATCAGGCCCATGATTGAGTACAATGCCCCATTTGGGATGTATCTTACCCGACACCTGCAGCAGTTGGAAAGACCCTAAAAGTTCCTCACCAAGAGGATAAAGGGTCTCAAACATATGTCATATGCTGCCCAGCTGAAGAAACTCCAGCTCTATTCAGTCGCATACCGCCTACTCAGAGGTGATCTATGCCTGACGTACAAGGCCATGTCCAATACGGAATTAATGGACATGCTCCACCTCTGAAAATCCAAATCCATCAGAGCCATGAGAGCAAGAGATTTGAACCTCAACACAGAAATAAATAGGACATGCTGGAGGGACAGATTCATAACCCAGAGGCTCCCTACACTCTGGAACAGAATCCCAGTCCATGTTAGGCAGAGCCCCTCACTAACTCTCTTCTAGAGAAATCTTGACTAGTGGATGGGAGATCGTAGGTTTACCCCGGGGGTCATCTCTGTGTCACTACTAGACAGAGGCACAGTAAACTAAACCCTAAATGGGTGTAGTATTCTCATCCCAAGGGGTGGCAAAAGCCACACACACTCTGGCTAGGCTTATAAATGCCCTCGGGCAGATAGCCTAGTACGAACCTATGAACCTATGATTGAGATGCAGGCTTAGAACTTCCCGCCTTAGAAGAGAAAGCCTGCCAACACTTAGACCTTTGAGGAGTAGCCACCTGTCCCCAGAAGATTTGTAACCTCTAGTCCTAGAATGGCTCTGTCTGCTGGTATCAGGGAACATCCAACTCTTAGAAGAGTAATTCCTGCTAAAGTGAGGAGGCTGAACTTGCAGAAAGTCTTTAACTGTTTGCATAGATTTGGCCTTGTCTTCCATCTTCTTGAGCACTTCCTCTGCTTTACTGCCAAAAGACTGTCCTTATGCAAAAGTACATCTAAAAGCTTAGCTTTAACAGGCTCTGGAAGGGGCTGCTCTCTGAGCCAAGTGTGCCTTCTAATAACAGAGCCAGTAGCTGTAGCCCTACAGGAGGCTTCTAGACTGTCAAAACCACAATGTAAAAAATGTTTATTAACTAGACTGGCAGAATTCAGCAAATCCTGCATATCCTTACTCTCTGCCAACTGAGGCACACCTGCTATCCTAGATTTAATAGCTTCTAAGGTGTGCTGTTGGTACTTCAGCATATGAAAAAGACAATTAGTAGACCTAATAGCAAGAGTGGCAGAGGTATAAACCTTTTTACCCCACCTATCTAGGTTCCTGGATTCCCTGTCAGAAGGAACAGGATTTTTAGTAACAGTGGCCTTAACTCCTTTAGAGCCTTGAGAAATAACCTCTGGATCAGCCAACGGATTCCTGAAAAATAACAAATGAGAATCAGGAACTCTATAGTACCTGTCAGGTTTCCTGGGAGCAGGAGGAACCAAATTTGGAGTCAAGGAATTTTCCAGAAAAACATCATCAACCACTTCCAACACAGGTGGAATAGCCAAAGGCTTATGCTGAGGCAAATCCAAAAACTCACTAATCCTTTTCTTAGAAAGGTGTTAATCCTGACTTTCCCATTTAAAATGTTCCCTGAGAGTATTTAAAGTATCACCAAATGAGAAATCTTCTGGAGGAGAAGCAGAAGGGAAGGACTCCTCTGCGTCTGAATCCTCAAAAAGGAGAGAAAGCTTGAGAAACTTCTTCTTCATCAACAGAAATACTAGAAGTATCTGAATCTGAAAAGGACAAAGCCTCAGGAGAGACATCCCTAACTCTTTTTGAAGGAGGAGGCAGTGAACCCCTAATAAGAGTCAAAAGGTCATCAGCCATTTTAACCATTTGAAAATGAGGGGAACAAGAGGAAACTGGAGCCTGCTTCTTCACAGACTTATGCCTGGAAGATTTACCTACAAGTCTAAAGGACTCGGGAGGCCTGGCCTGGCCTATATTAGAGATAGTTTTGAATTTTTGGATAAAATCTCTTTAATAACATGAACACAGGATATGTTTTGGTTTACAGCTGATGTAAAAAGTTTATATACAAGCATTAGACATGAATATGGATTAAGAGCATTAAGAAAAATATTAGGTGATAATCCTCAGTCTTTTTATATTATTGAACTAATGGAATTTTGTCTTAAAAATAACTATTTTTATTTTGATGGTCAATTATTTCATCAATTGAAGGGCACAGCCATGGGGGCAAGTTTTGCCCCGATGTATGCGAATGTGCTAATGAATTCTTTTGAATTAGAATTTTTTAAAAAATATGTAGTGAGTTACCATCGATATATTGATGATTTGATTTTCATATGTAAGGGTGGTATAGATGTTATAGAAGTTTTTAAAAATAATTTACAAAAAAAATCAGTTTGGTTTAGAGTTTGATGGCTTTCAATTGGGCAATAGAGTAAATTTTCTAGATTTAACTTTGGAAGGTAGGGACAATGGTAAAATAGCCACTAAAATTTACAGAAAATTTGAAAATAATTTACATTTCTTGGATGGACAAAGCTATCATCCATCTCATCTCATAAAATCTTTACCATATGGGGAATTTGTTAGAATTATGAGGTTGTGCAATAATAGTGATGAGTTAGAAATAGAACTAAGGAAGACCGTAGAGTTATTTATTAGAAGAGGTTATAATAAAAAAGAAGCAGAAGTATCTTTGCAAAGAGCAAGAAGTAACAAATCATATATAAATGGAAATAAAAAAAGTAAGGCCAAAAAAGAAAAAAAAAAAAGAAAAAAATAATTATTCTGATAAGCAAATGTTTATGGTTTTGATGTATGATTTAATAACAGAAGAAGTTAAAAAGGCAGTACAAATGTACTGGCCTTCTTTATTTAAATATAAAGATTTGTTAGAAATAATTCCAAGAAATGTCACATTCTCTTATAGGAGAGGCAGAAATCTTAAAGACATGCTGGTACATGCCAGATACTCTAGACCTAATGATAATTTAAAATTAGAGATAGGATTAATGGGTACATATCAATGTGGCAAGCGTATCTCCTGCCAATATATAAGTAGAACATCTGAACATATAAATGATAGAAATTTTAAACCTTGTGGTAAATTTTCTTGTAATACAGAAGTAGTGGTATATGCACTAAAATGTCCCTGTGGACTGTTTTATATAGGAGAAAGTAAAAGAGCATTCAAAGTTAGACTTCAGGAACATATAAGGGATATAAAGAACAAGAAAGTAGAAAGCCCCTTAGCTATGCACTTTAAAGATTATCATAATAGTCAACCAGACGGTTTGTTAGCAACAGTTTTAGAACATATTATAACAGATAATAATAGTGATTTGGTTAAGCAAAAACTTTTATATAAAGAGACTGTTTTTATATTAAAATATGGCACGATGACACCTAGTGGTATAAATGTGGAATGTAATTGAAGAGTGTTTTTATGAACTAATGAATTTCTGATTAATTGTTTGATTGTTTAATTGATTGTTTAATTATTGCTCTTAGATGATATAAATACTCATGAAATGTTCTGTGTAGTTATTCTCCTTGAAGGCGTGAGCCGAGGCGCTAGAGAGACTAATAAATAGTGTTGGATCTTTCATCTGGTAGTATTATAAGGACTCCTCTGCGTCTGAATCCTCAAAAAGGAGAGAAAGCTTGAGAAACTTCTTCTTCATCAACAGAAATACTAGAAGTATCTGAATCTGAAAAGGACAAAGCCTCAGGAGAGACATCCCTAACTCTTTTTGAAGGAGGAGGCAGTGAACCCCTAATAAGAGTCAAAAGGTCATCAGCCATTTTAACCATTTGAAAATGAGGGGAACAAGAGGAAACTGGAGCCTGCTTCTTCACAGACTTATGATTGGAAGATTTACCTACAAGTCTAAAGGACTCGGGAGGCCTGGCAACCGCCGAAGCTGCAGCCGAAGTCGTTGGTATGAGCTTGCTGTCTGAATGAAGAACGGAGGTCTGGGACACCAGAGTCAGCTTTGCGGCTCCAGATCCAGCTGAAGAGGCAACAGGCAGAAGGTCAGATGGCAAAATGGACGCCGGAGGCCTAGGGACCTCTGAAATGGTCTCACCGAGGCCTGCAGTTGAAAATCTGTGGGCTGCAGGGGCTGCAAAGGCACCTCACTGGCAACCGTATGACTGACGACCAACCTAACATCATCCGAGGACTTGACTTTCGGAAGCCTGCCGTGGTCCTTATCTTTACACTTCTTGGGGATATCCAAAGCCTGAAGACCAGCGGACGCCATATCGACAAACTTAGGCCAAACTCCAAAATGCTTAGCTAAAAGCTTTGCCCGATGACAAATAGTACACGGAGTAAAGGAAGCACAAAGATCACAATTAGGACCATCGTGGTCAAGGCCTAAACAAATAAAACAATAGGAATGAAAATCTCTATGGGGAATCTGCTTTCCACAGGTAATACAATTATTAACCTTTTCTGACATTTGTTAAGGCAAGAAAAGAGGATCCCCAACAGGGTACTTAGCTGTAGTAGACTTCAACTTTGTAGTCAGAAACAAAAAAAGGTTAACTGCCCACCGGCACTCATGCAAGAAATGCTTCTGCTTCAGCCTCCGTGGCAAGGAAGACTGAGGAAGTGACGTCGGCTGCCTCCTTTTGTATCGAACACCCTGACATCCTTTACAACCAATGACAGCCGACATCATTTTTACTTACCTTTGGTATTCTGGCCGATCGAGGGCTACCGGGAGCTGGGTAATCCATTGGTTAGGACTGCAACAGTGAAACATGATGAACATCTATTATCCAACAGTGATCATGTCACTGAGTAGTTTACAGTGGCTGCAACAGGAATAAGACAACAAGACAAAGGAGTGAATTACTTTGATCTGGAGGAAGATAAAAGACGAACTACACATTTTGAAGGGAGTGAGCCAGCAAATGGAATAGGTCATGGATGGGGTATCGTGGGCTATGCATTGAGGTCTGTAGAAAAGGCAAAAGGGATAAAGGATATAAGGCCAACGTATCTGCATATGAATGCAAAGCTAATGATTAAGGCAAAAGACAAGGCACACAAGAAGCATATGGGTGGACCTGGGGAAGTGGAGGGGGACACAGTACCAAGAGGTATATAAGAAAACAACAAGAAACAGTTTTGGCAGAAGAGCTCAATTATGGGAAACAATACATGCCTTGTGAATACAGCAGAAAGGAGAAAAGGTAGGACACACCTGGTCAGGCTGAACTATAATGGGAGTTAGACTACAGAAGAGATGAAAAAGCAGAGGAAATGAATGAATACATGCCTTGAGTACCATGATGGAAATGGAACGTAAGGAGCCACAGTGTGACAGTTATATGGCAGTTGGAAGAAAATGGACAAACACTAGGATAAAACAAAATAAAATGGAGGGGGAACTGCCTTGCTGTAAGGGGTGATAATGCATAGGATGAAAGTGAATGTTTCCCAAAGTCATCCATAAATCTGTCCTGTGTTCTAATGGATACCCTTTCATAGATTTTCAACATAGGTCATTGCAGAATTGATTGAGGTTTGGAAGATAAGACTGATACACATGCAAAATGGGAGCAGGAAAATACAGGAAACTAAGACCATCTAGCCAAACAGCAGTTGCAAGTAAAGTCATGGAGAGCATTCTCTTTGAAAGGCACTTGACCTTCTTAGAAGGCAGTAATCTCAAAGACAGCATTTTACATGTTTTTTTTTTTATCAGAAGAAGCTGTCAGCTGAACCTGACACAATTTTATACCTCTGGGTTACAGCAGAACTTACCAGAGTACACTAGTACACATGAATTAGTTGTAACTCATTAAGGCCTTGGACTTGGTCCCACAGAGGTGACTGCAGGCACTGGATTAAGTATCATGAATGAAGAAATGAACTGGCATATCTACCCTACAAGAACTGTCATGTATGCTACCTTATGTGTTTCACACATCAAGGCATTTCCCATTAATGTATTTCAGTAACAACATATTCTAAACAGAACATTCCATTCCCTCACATATATAATAGTATAAAGCAGCAACTTTTGCACTCCAAAAATAATGATAATAGCAATAATAATCAATATGCTTAGTTGAAACACCTTATGTAACAGCCCGCACTCTTAGTAAGGCACTGGAAATTTCCCTTTATTATCATTATGCCTCCTGTTGGGACATCACCCTATCTGTTACCTCCTTTCTAGCACACTCTTCTTCAGACTATCATTGTTCCACAATAAATTCATATTTTATCCACTTCAGACCTCCCTAAATTCTGACTCCAAAACAAATGCCAGTCAACCTCTCTCTGTAAAACTTTTAAAATGCTCGGCCTCCATTTCCCTGCCAAATACTGGCATTGTGACTCCACTATTAAATTATGTATTCTGAACAATAGTTGTAGGCAGTCTAAGAGTGAAAAAATCTCCTTTAGGTGCCTGTGGCTGGATGAGAAGACTTCATAATACCAAGTTCCCATGAAAAAGCAAAATAAATGCCCTCCAACAAGTATACCACATAGAATCCACACTGAACTCACAATTTACAAATACCATCACATACATTTTTATCATTTCAATATCCCAATTCTTCCCCTTTACATCTCCAGTACCCAGGAGATACAGAAGAATAAATCTTAAACAAATCTTAGTATACAGGGAATTACAAAATACTGAAAGAGAAGTTTTCACATAAATAAATGCTACTGTAAAGGCTCACCCGATCTTAACCCTACCCTCTCCCATATACACCCACTTTCCCTTGTTTCACAACAGACTCCAGCTTTGTTGGAGGACCTTGCACAGGACACTGACCAATAATGAAAGCAAATCCCTTGTGCATTTTAGGCATAGTTCATCTAATATGCATCCCAACCTAACAAACAAATTGAACGCAAAACTGGACAACATCAAAGTGGCCCTTCTCATTGCCAGAAGTTGTAACAATAAGCAACTTATCCGCAGCCACCTCTGCATCTGAAATGTATTCATTTTTGTGTTGTTGCTCAGAAGTGGCTCAAATATAAAGACAGGACCCCCTCCGTGCTTAAGTTTTGTGACTATCTTGCATTTAAACCTGTTGCTAACCACAGCACAGTTAGTGTTCATCAGTGACAGTATCCCTTCAAAGGTGATACCTAGAAACCCATATCCTAGGGAACACAAACAACTACTGATCACCAAAGAGAAGTCAAGTTAAAGCTTGTTACTGATCCCCATCTATGGCCCCACATGATCATGAAATGTCCCTGGTATTCCTTTAAATTGTCCATATAAGCAATGACTCATTATGTCTATGTGAATTATTGGTGACTTTAATAATTCATCCCTAGACTGGAATACCTACACCACCAAAAAAGGATATGTCCAATACTTCTTGGATAGGGTAAACAAGAACTTCATAGAATTTTTGGTGTTACTTAGCTAGTATAACAGTCTCTTTCCACCCTAAACCATTTTTGCAGTAAATTTAATAACAGCACCTATTAATGAAGCTGATTAATAATCTACAGGTAGCTGCTTTAGATAGTAGATGGTTGTTTAAATGGAAAGCTGAAAATCTGTTTGACTGTATTATTTATATATCAAAAGTGCTTTGCAGCAGTTACAGACTGTTAATTTTATCCAAAGAAAGGTGCACTGTCTTCAAATTGTGTTTTTTTCCCCCTGAACTGCTTCTTCGTGGTCTTGAGTCAGTATTTTCTTCTTCTTTCGTCTTTTCCAGGCTAGGGATCACCACAGCAGATCACCTGTACGCTTATGATTGGCAGTGGACAGTAGAAAAAGGTAAATGAAAAAAAAAATATTCTTTTCTGCCTAGCTAAAATCAGGTCACTCTTGCCCAAAAGGATATAAGCTAAAATGCATATCCAACAGCAGAAATCCACAAATCGAAACAAGTTGGCTAATACAAAAAATATCAAAGATTCTTTTCTGTGGTGGGATTTGTGGATATGCACCTACCTGTGGACTGGGTAAGGAGAAGAAATTAAGCTTTTAATTTCAGCATTAATAGTTTTCACTATACTAATGTCAACCTTGAATTCAGAAAAAAAAGCTAGAACAGTAGTTCATATTTTCCTGCTTATTAATCCCCCTAGTTAACAATATTTTTGTTATCATTGTAATACATTTGCATCCTTGTCTTAAAGTTATCCTCTATGCCACAGACTTTAACCTCATTTGGTATCTTATTCCAGCTTTTAAGTACTCTGTCAAAAAATGAATATTTATAAATTATTTCTTTTATACATTCCCAAGAGTCTATGTACCACAGAGTCGTGTAAACCTAGATATTTAAAAAAGAGCAGAGTCTTTGCTAACCCTGAAAAATATAATATCTCCTTTATGAATATATGAGAAGATTTACCACTTTGAGTCAATCTAGATATGACATACTAAAAGGACACAATCTTTTCTGAATCCAAACTACAGGATTTGTACTTAATATACCGGGGTGGACACCTGTTCTCTGACTATGTCCAAATAATTAATCTGATTACTAAATAAAGACAAAATCTCTCTTAGTTTAATGATTTTATCAATAGATCCCAATGTCTTAGAGCCCCAGCACTGCAAGCTCAGAGGTCAATTTATTGTTCACCCATATAACCAAGTCTTTAATGACAGTGATATTTCTACAAATTGATCATTTATGGTACATTTACTCTCAACCTTGGAATCTCCAAAGGTT